>NC_033642.1:6529170-6665460 GCF_001540865.1 Ananas comosus | reverse complement strand
TATAACCTGCAGTTTACTATAGGTTTATTAACAGCCGCATCACTCTAGGGGTTAATTTTACTTGCAATTCAACCTTGGTATAGTAATTAGAATCAGGCTAATTTAGAAATTAAGTTAACTTAACTCAGGTTTCATCTTCTACATATATGTATACTACATCTACATAAACATATATGACATAAAGCTTATTACTTAGGTTTATAGTAATTAAGCATATTAGCAATCAACAACTTTCAGCTCAACCCCTTTACCTATTAGCTAGCCTTTTTAAACAGGGATTAACATCATTCGACTTCAAAATTTAAAACTAATTGGATCCAACTTTCATTCTGAACATGCTGCTCACTTAGATCTATGTGTATATACATACATACATACATACATACATACATACATACATAGAACTCGTTTTATAGGTTCTCCATACTGTTTCGAATTTCAGCACATAAGAAATCTTTGATTCCACTATTTTCTAGGTTGAATTTACTATCCCTTTTTAAAGAAACATGGTCAGATTATCTACTTTACATTCCTACATATATATCCATATACATATATGCAGTCTTATATAATTTCAGGGTCTCTATAAGCTAATACAAGCTTTAATCACCTAGAAACCAACTTCCAAGCAGCCAATGTTATTCAAACCAGGAGTAGACATCAAGCTTACCTGGATTTGAAACTTCCCAAAGGGATTTCTCGGCCCCAAACTTCACTTATCAACTGAAAACTCCATGAACTCCAAAAATCTGCCCACCAAGATCACCAAGCCTCAATCTAGATCTTTTCTAAGGCAGAAAACTCAAATTCCATCAGATATTATACCAACTTACCTTAATCTGATGTTCTACCAGGTTGTTCTTAGTTCCAATAGCACAAAGACCCTGCTCGGCAGATCCCTTTCCGCTCAAGACACCAAGAAATCCAACTCTTTTCCAACTCTGCCAGCACCAACTCACCAAGCCTCAACCAGCTTAGAGAGAGAAAGAAAGAGGAAAGAAATGAAAAGAAAGAAGAGAGAGAGGGGGCTAGATATGTAGGCATGTATAATTAACCTGGGGCTAAAAGATAAGCTCAAAAAATTACACTTTAACCCCTTAAAAGACTGAAACTGCATTGCAGTCCAGCAGTTCGCAGTTCAGTCCCTGCAGGTTCACCAATCAGTCCCTGCAGGTTTACAAATCAGTCCCTGCACTAAACAGTAGCTGGTAGCAGCAGTTTTCAGTCCCTGCACTAAACACCAATCAGTCCCTGCAGGTTTACAAATCAGTCCCTGCACTAAACACTTATAATCACTTCCAAATCATGCTCATAAACGTCTACAAGCTGCTAATTTAATTTGGAAGTAATTAATTTTTATTTTAGCATTTATCTTGATCATTTTGATCAAAATTAGTAACATAATCAAACTCCAACACACTACATAGCAACAGCAGCAACTGGAGGCCTTTTGGATCATCTAGTTCACTCCGAATCCATCTAAGTACCTCCAAAGAATGCCAAACACTATCCCCGAGCTATCAATTTAGTTCAGGAATACCGCATTTACATTATTACTTCTCTTTGAGCAATAAAATTTCAAGTTAACCTTGTAATCCAAAACTCTCTTCCATGTCACGCCCGATTTGCATCAAACACTCAATTACCTCCAGAAATTATTTCCACACCTCCAAAATCACTCGGGAATGATGCACATCCAATTCAAACTTCACTTTGATCTTCCAGAGCAAAGTTAGCGTCGCAACTCAAAATTTTAGTACATTACATCTTTTGTATTGGTTATGCCATAATCTTTTTTGCACTCGTTCACAGAAGATTAATCGGGATTTCGTCCCGATCGCCGTAGGTTTAGCTAACGGCAATAGATTAGCTTTAGGACCCTATTTCCTTGTTTTTGTCTACAGGGAAATTTTTGATTCTATCAAACCACTACCCTCTGGAGATGGTGTAACAATCAGCTATGTATTTATATTTGCAAGATAAGGTGATCTCAACACAGGCCGTATTGCTAGCCTTACGCCAACTCCGAAAGTATTTCCGATGGCTTCTTTTCATCAGTTACTCCCCATCCATGATCAGCCACTACTCCTATTTTTTTGGGTTACTTCCAGCAGATCGGAATCGCTTGTAAACCACTTGCGGTTACTGTAACTCCCCTCAGTTATACGCGACGGTTGCTCAAATTTATTTCGATGCTCCCAGTGCACATCAGAATCCTTACTTTTAAAGATTGAGGTTAATTGGAGTATCGGTGTACCACCTGGCCGCGCATTACTGGCCCAACAGAACTCTTTTTTTCATAAGAAACCCAAAAAAAAAAAAGACAAGAAAGTATATTTCTCACATGTGGAGATGTAGTGGGTGATTTTTAGAATTAGTTTTTTAATTTTTGAGGTCTAAAATAAGAGGCAATTAAAACCTACTTCTTAAAATTTGATTATGATTTTGGACTCAAATTTATTTTTTTTTTAGTTTAGATTCAAATTTTAAATTTAAGTTCAAATTTTAATTTTTGAATTTTGAATTTTATATTATATTTTAAAATTCTAAAGTTTTATTTTAAAATTTAAAATTTTAAAATTTAAAATTTTAAAATTTTAAATTTTAAATTATAAATTTAGATATTAAATTTCAAATTTTAAATTTTAAATCTCAAATTTTAAGTTTCAAATTTAAACTTTAAATTTAAATTTTAAATCTCAAATTTTAAATTTAAGATAAATTTTAAATCTTTGAAATTTTAGAATTTACAATTTAAAATTATAAGTTTTAATTTTCAAATTTTAAATTTTAAATTTTTAAAATTAAAATTTAAAATTTAAAATTTAAAATTTAAAATTTTAATTTTTAAATTTTATATACTTGTCACGCCCCAGATTCCCACGTTTCTTCGGGCACGCCAACAGACCCGCCATATATATAAGAATTTTTCGTATATATGAAGTGATAGCTGTATCTGTAAGCAAGTTATAGCTACAGCCAAGTGTATAGAGCTATTAGAACTAAAAACATATATAGAATATAAAGGGTTCACTGTACATAAAAGAGTCCGCAATAGCACCTCGCTCTAGCGAGTACACAAAATAAAGAGTATGTATATGAATGCAACTCACTACCTCTGACGAGTACTCCGCTAGCACGACGATCAAGGCTAGTAGGGATCTAGCTCGCGACTCCCTTACCACGGTCAGAATTAGCAACAGCAGCAGCCGCAGACGAAGGCTCTGCAAAAAAAGGTATCAACCACTGGGTGTGAGAACTATTGCAAAACAGAGTAGTCCTCAGTGGGTACCATCACGGACCTCAACGGCCCACCCACTAAGTCTACAGTAATGATATGCATAGGATAGTAAGGAAAGCTTAAAAGAATTCTATAGCTACATGCCTCTATACTATCGCTACCAAAACCAACTATCTGTAGACATAAACATGCATCACTAGCTACCATTGACCCAATCTTACACGGGCTGCCCAAACAGACCCACCTTGCCTATAACCAAGCTACACTGTACACCACCCACGGGAGTGGCCGGTCCACATAAACTATCCAAACAGGACTATTGCGACATCAACGTAAATCAAAATCTCACTCCGGAGTGGCACTCGTGGGCGTAACCCAACTGAGTATGCAAGTGTGTCTCTGTCGAGCTCAATCAAGCTCTCACAGGCTGTAGTCAATGCAAATGGGTCAAACTGGTCTAACAACCAAAGCTCACATGCCCTTGACACAATTTGATGCAAGATACAGAAATCTGGGTCCACCGTTCGTCCCGACGGTACCCGGCAGTCCAACACAGACTAACTCAACTGTAAAACTCACTCAGCTCCTCAGCGCGACCGTAAACTCAACCTACACTAATCTGAGGATCTACTACGCACTAACAGCGGTGATACAAAAGAGCAATAGCTCCTGAAGCTAAATCTGGTAACTTTTCAGAAAATGACAATGTAGGTTTAACGAATTTTCTCCTAAGTCAATTCCAGGTTCAGCATATAAATTTATCTAAATTACTAGATCATGCTCCAAAACTCAGATTTCATAAAACATACATTTTCTGAATTTGCGCTACTAACATGAAAACCAAAACAAGAACCACATGCTAACAACTCAACGACTTAGGAGGAAATCCAACGATTTCGATAAACATCAACCCACCTCGAATGCTCGTCCAACGTTGGCTAGAAGTCGAGAGGAGAACCTCGCGCTAGCTCGCCCTCCACGGCCTCAACCAGACTCAACCATGGCGCGCGCGCAATCCTCCAAAGACAAGCGAACAAAAACATCATCTCAGTCTTCAAGCTCCCAACGAGATGAGGGAAAAAGCTAGAGAGAGAAAAAAAGCTAGAGAGAGAGAGGGAGGAGAAGCTACCTAAGTTCTCCACCTTCAGGCACAAAGAGAGAAGGCTGGGGTTGAGTGGTATTTATCGACAATCAAAAGACAAAATTACCCCTTACTAACTCAATTGCCTTTGGGAGTACCGATGCTCAACTTGAATACCGGTACTCGGCCCTCTTTCCTCACTCTCGCGCGCTGGGTACCGGTACTAGTCCGATGCAGTACCGGTACACAAGCTCGGTACCGGTACTCAACAACAGGTACCGGTACTCAGCAACAAACTGTGCAAACCCGAGAGCATTCAGTTCAAAAATTTCACTAGGGTACCGATACTCCTCTCAGGTACCGGTACGAAACACTAAAATCCTGCACTTTGCAGATTTCGGTGTCAGAACTCCACTCTCGCACAGCGTCGAGTCTGTTTTGGGTCCAATTCGCGCCGAAACGACTCCGACTTCTTCCGACACTCTCCAGACATATCGACAAGCCACTGCTGCTGAAGTTTCTCGAACAGCTAAACATCAGGGACACTACAATATTCAAATTCTAAATTTTAAAATTTAAATTTCAAATATAGATTTTAAATTTGATATTTAAAATTTAAATTTAGATTTAAAAAATTTAAATTTTAGATTTCAAATTTAAAATATAAAATTTTAAATCCATATTTCTCATTAAAATATCAAATTTTAAATTTTTGTCCAATTTAAAATTTAAAATTTAAAATTGTAATTGAAATTTTAAATTTAAAGTTCAAATTTTAAACTATTTTAAAATACAATTTAGTAAAAAAATTACTATTTGCAAATATTAAAAAAATTTACTAGACAGCTTTACAAAATCACTTCAAAAAAATAGTTTTCCATCAAAATTGAGCTAAACATTCTATAGTTTTTAACCAAAATTAATTTTACAGAAATTACATTTCCATAATCTAAAATCTAGACCAAATTAACGAGCCCATAGTCAGGATATTCAGATTGAACCAAACCCTTTGTACAACTATGTCTATAGTATACAAATCAGATTTTAGTTACAGCAGTGAGCAAAATTGTAAGCAAAGCCTATTTGATTTTATTTTTTCTTTTATTTTTAACAATTATAATTTTTAATATGTTTGATGTTTTTTTAAAAAAATGTGTTACTGCTATAATAGAAAGTTTTCTTAAAAAAAATTCTGGAGTTTTATGAGATGGGAGACAATTTCATTGCCCTATTTTCAGGAAAGCAATAATGCAGTAAGTTGCATTAGTCTGCTGTGCTCAGTGCTTAATCAGACAAGCATCAATTTCTTATAAATGGATCTTCACTGGGAGTATTAGGAGTGAGCAATATTGGTTTTCGTGGATGACTATAACCGGATGACTTGAGTTTATTTTATCAAAAATAAATCCAAAATTTTTAATGCTTTTCAGAAATTTAAAAATTTGGTCGAGAACGAATCTGGTTATTATATTAGGACCCTCCATACAGATCGAGGAGGAGAATTTATTTCTAACAAATTTGAAAATTTTTGTAAAGCTAATGGTATTCACAAGCAGTTGACAACCAGTTACACGCCTCAGCAGATCGGTGTTGCAGAGCGCAAAAATCGAAGTTTAGTTGAGATGGCAAAAAGTATGTTGAAAGCGAAAAAACTCCCGAACAAATTTTGGGCAGAAGCGGTATCTACTACAGCATACATTCTCAATAGAAGTCAACTTTAGCGCTAGAGAATATTACACCTTATGAAGCATGGACAGGTTGGAAGACGATGATAAAACACTTTAAAATTTTTGAATCGGTTTCTTTTATTCATATCCCATCACAAAATAGGCAAAAATTGGATGATGATAATCAGAAATGTATTTTTGTTGGATATAGCGAAAAAAGTAAAGCCTATCAATTTTATAATCCTGCTACTAACTATTTAATTATAAGTCATGATGCTATATTTGATAAACAAAAAGTTTGGGATTGGAGCTCAAAAGTACAGGATAATCCACTTTCGATATTCGAAAATGAAACTGCAACTGAAATAGAAACAATGGTGAAAGTACGACAAAAACGGAAACAACACCGGCCACGAACTTCACCACAGAGTTCACCAGAAACTTCTCCAGAGACGACGCCAAGAAAAGTAAAATCACTTAGTAAAATATACGAACAGTGCATGTATTCACAATGTGGAGAATCACAAAACTTCGAAAAGGCGACCAAATCTAATGATTAGTGTAAGGTGACGAATAAAGAAAATGTGGCGTCAAGGAAAAATAATATCTACGAGTTTGTTGAATCGCCTATAGATAAATAAGTTATTGGATTTAAGTGAATATATAAGGCGAAAAGGATATTGAGATATTTGAAAGGAACAAGAGACCACCGGTTGTAGTATACTACGGTTGTGGTATACTAACCCTAATGATTTTTATTGTTTTAATAGTGATTGGACAGGTTCAGTTGATGATCGAAAAAGTACGAGAAGGGTTCGAGTTGATACACTGCGCTATCGAGTAGCAGATGGCCGATATTTTCACAAAGCCGCTACCATTGGAGAAATTCATATTTTGCCGAGAGAAGATCAGTGTGAAGAATATTAGCATTATGGGGGAATGTTAGAGATAATGCGAATGAGATTAGGATTAGATTATTTGATCTTATTCATTATTATATTCGGTTATTTAAATTATGGTTAAGATGAAATCGAATCAGAGTAGGATTCTATGTAATTAGCTATAAATAGATAGACCGGGATTATTTGGTTAATGAAGTCGGGAGTCGCCATAATTAATTAGCGCTCGCCGAAGGTTCCATACGGTGATGAGTTATTTTCTTCAATAAAGTTATTTTGTTTTGCTTTCATGAGTCATGACAACGTACCAGATTTTTTTATTTGTCTTCTTCCTCTCTTACCTTTCCTATTTTATTTTTTGTGGAGATCTCTATATACCGTAACAAGCATATCGATGTATTTGTTGGAAGCCCACCGCCGTAACATAAAAGGCGAATTTGGCCATAAATGAATTGTGTCATTTCTATTCCAGAATGGAATAGAAATCGGAATTTTTGATTTCTATAAAACAAATAACAACTATAGGTGGCGAACCATTCATCAGGCCTCTGGTGATGTTATTCCATTTCCAATCCTTCCTTCTCCAGCAATCCTTGATGTATAAGTTTTTATGTTGAACCTTGGAGGAGATATAATAGTGGCTAAAGTCTCTAAGTGTGTAATTACTATATAACACTAATATATACTTTTTTACAAAAAATAAAAATAAAAAAAACTAATATTAATATTAAATTATTAAAAATTTAGTTCATTTGGTTTATTCTTGTAGTATGGTTCATTGAGAAAACTGATACAAGTAAATCCAACATTGAAATTCTTGACCACAAATCCATTCAACATTGAAAGTTCAAGTGCTTCAGAATTTTTTCAAACAATCATCTATTCAAGGCGCTTACAATATGTTTACAATATATTTTACAACCACACTCTGAATCATGCTAAAAGAATGTGCTTTTTAATAAGACACACTAAAAGAATTATATGCTACATCTTCACAAACCAATGATTGTTCTAAAATCACCTAATTCCACTATTTACCTATGTCAAAATAGCCATCTTTCATGCTGAAACATATGTACTGTAGTTAGCAGTACGCAGACGGAACCAATCTACGGCGACGAGAACGAATTCGAATAAGATAACTCGCACCAGTTGTCGGATACCAAAGCATTTCATGTTCAATTTGTGTCGCCTTTTGTCCTCGATAATTATTTGCGCGGTAGAACAACATCTCTCCTCCACTTAACATGTACATCTCAATTACTCTCTCCTTTAGGAAAGGATGGCCGAAGACGAGAATGGAGTGCAAGGGAGCGCGTCGATTGCTTCAGAGGGAAGTGCTTCAACACGGTTCTTACACAATTCAGATTTGCAGGTAGTTACAGATGAGGCGCGATCAGAAGGATTTAGACAACACTTGTTGCCAAGTCTGACAGGCAGATTCGATTCATGTTCTTTCGGTGAAAGAGTAGGCAATTTTCTGAAAGATAGTATTCCGCTGCGGCACAGGGGGCATGGAATTGAACCAGCTGCCTCAGACATCTCATTTGCTTTGATTGTCGAACAGAGATTCAGCGCGCATCTTACACAAAGCTCATGTCCACAACCTAAAACGTGAACCAAACAAATATAATGAGTTGATAATATGAAAACATCGGAACAATTCCCTTATTCCAGTGATCAAACATAGTGTGGTAACACAGTGGATACTGAACTTAGGAGGAACAATTCGCCAGTGGCTATACCGAGCTATTCTGATGAAATCTTACTTAGCGTCAGGAGTACCCGAATGCGATTTGTTTTTCATTTAAACAAAAAAAAAAAAAGATAGCAAGATACATTTTGGATTGGATGGATGAGCTATAAATACTGTAAAAACAAGATTGTTAATCTAATGAGTATAAATAACATTAATTGATGCTCTGAGAGTGTATGGCAAAGAGAAACATGGATCAATTCCATAATTACATGAAAATTATTTAAAAAGAACTGAAAATAAAAGGCCAATTACCTTCAGCAGCAACATTGCAAGATCTTTCGAGGCAAACGGCGCAAACATCATTATCATCACTATCATCGGAGAGTGCAGGTGATAGCTGCAAACCATACTTTCTGCACACAAAGATTTAGTGAATATGATTACCACACCACAAAACAAGAGTAATAAATTTCCGAGTAGGAATTATTCGTCATAAGGCATGAATGGCTAGCAAAAGATAGTCGAATCACAATCTCCTCGTCTTCAGTTGATATCTCGATTCTTTCTCACGCATTAGTCGATCATGTTTTTCGAATATGTAGATATCTTGCAACATTCTCGGAAAGTTGTGGTAAAAACAAGAAGCAAGAAGCACATTCTGGTACACAAATGAAGTACCTAGCAATGTTTAGAATGCTGGTGAGAGGCAATGATAGATAACTTGACGGTGGAAACGCGGGTATTATCATCCTGGACTTTGGTGATAGCAATGTCTCTAGCCAATGGCATCCCCATATCTTAGCAACATCGATCGGAAGCCACCTGATACCACCATCAAAAAAGTGAATATAAGTCTAGATTTTCAGGAAAAAGAGAAAAAATAAAGTGTATCATTCAAGGAATAGCTAATGAGTGTATGTGTGTGTGTGTGTGTGTGATGTGCGTGTGGGTAGGAGTGGGGGGCTTACCCATTACAATTCACCGCCAATCTACTCGCACCTCTAGCAAGAAGAACCTGAATAAAGAAACGGCCCAAATCTAACAAACGATAAGAAGCTGATCACTATACGGTCTACCGAAGTCGGAAATGAGTTGTCAAAAGTACTCGCCTGGCAGCACTTGAAATTCCCCCCGCAAGCGGCATAATGCAGAGGAGTGCTTCCAGCTCCTGCCACACCAATCAGGATACAAGAGAGCGGAAGCCGTCAATAGTGTTGCAAATCAAGGGAGAGTAGTTATGGAAGCACTGAAGATACCTATTGAACCGGTGGATGATGTGGCGTAAGTAAGTGATTGTGCCGCTATGTTAGCATGCAAATCCAGAAGCAGATGCACGCACTCGAAATGGCCATTTAAAGCTGCCATATGAATCGCTGTCACACCGCCACTGGCCGGCTTATTGATGAAGCTCGAGAGGGCACTGCACGGAGATGCAGAAACTAGCTTAGGCATGATCTCGACATACCACGACATCATCGAAACATCAGTAAGAGTCTCAAGAGAGAGAGATACAGTTATTGGTTACCTTCCTATATGAAAGTCTGTAAACTAACATGTCTGTCTCATTTTATTAAATTCTGTCACAACTCATTGGTTTTGCAAAAGACTCAGAAAGTGTTAAGTTCTGATAAAACCTGATGGAATTTTCTGTAAATGAAACAACACAGTTGTCGAAGTCTAGAATCTGGAAAAATTGATAGATGGACTTGTTTCCAAATGATCTATAGTTTGTGAGGTGTCTATACAATCTTGTAATTATTACCTGCCTCTGTCATCCTCTTTGCTTTCAGCTTTAGAATCTGCAGTTGCTCCAGAAGAAATGTCGGGGGCAAAGTTTGCGGCCAACAGTCTGATGCATCTTATGTGTCCGCCAGCTGCTGCAAAGTGCAGTGCGGTCCGACTACTAACGCACTCCACTTTTAATGCCTTTTAAGCACAAGTTGAAACCAGATGTAAGATAAGAACTGACTAAAATCATATGTATACACAAATCACGAACAAAATCAAAATAAGTAAGACATGCACATACATTGCTATTGAACAGCAAGAAAGTCTGCACCACCTCCCAGTGCCCGCAGCGACATGCTTGCATAAGCGGAGTCTTTAGCCAGAAGAGTGAAAAAAGAAAAAAGAAGAGAGTATCAGAAAAATGAGAGTTAACCAAAGGAGGATCTCAAGAATTTTAATTGATGATATAAGTGTATACCTGTCCATATATGTTTCTCGAGTTCACGTCTGCGCCATTCTCCAGAAGCACTCTAACAACCTAAACAGATAAATGATATTGCACATCAATATCACCTTAGAATAAGCTGATGAAAATAGTGATATCACAACCTAATTATATCTTGCTACTGCAGCATGAACAAAAACAAAGTTAGAATCGCTGTAGCTGCATCGACAACTCGATTCTTCGCATCCCTCTTGCAAACATATGTATTTGTCGATCGGCAAAAAACTTGTATAGTAGTATGGAGATCACACAAGAACACATTGTAGTTTTCTGACAACTTTATCAGCGTTCGCATTTTCAAGTACTATATTGTGATTTACAAATAAAATCGCATTACTGCCGTGCAAAAGAGAGAGAGATGTATCAAACTTAAAAGAGAGATTATTATTGCACTAATACTTGAATAACCGAAAGATCGCGCCACGACAACTGTTCTAGTGAAAACTCATTGAATTTTGAATTGAAATATTCAACCAAAATGTTCCTTTTACATCCTAACTCACGATAACATCACAACACTAAGCATGAGGTGGCAAGAAACTCTCTACAAGCAAAACTAATTACTTATAAGTTGATCAGATCTATTTATGTTTATCTATGGCACTTTAGAGAAGCTTCATATCAAATACTAATATTAGAACAAAGTTGCTATTACTCAAATGTCATTTGCACTAAAGCATAACCAAGATCCACAGGGTATCTTAGCCTTTTTACCACTGCAATAATTGCAAGTAAAAAACATTTTGCTGTCTAATTTGCTGGGCAAATTTGTCCTCACATACGTAGCACAAAAGATCGATCTTGTAGAAAACGGCTAAAGAAAAATATGTAAATGAATATTGATTGAACCCACGACCTCATAAAATAGTGGGAGCTTAGAAATGACTCTGATATCATGTTATCCAAAAATAAATCTAATAAAAAATAAATCTAGAAATGTATCTTACAACAAATAGATTTTTTTCTTTTCCTTTTTTTTCCCTTCATGTAAGACCTTACATGAAGTCATATTAAGGTAAGAAATTGTACAATTATTTCATAGCAACACTCATGCGGGGATAAAATTTTAGTAGGAAGGTCCCCAACGACACCTTATTAGGGAGCCCTCGATATGCTGTCATGTTTTAATTTTGATTTCTTTCAATGGCTCATTGCATATTTTTTTAATATTAAAATCTTAAAAAAAAAATTAATCCTAAAGAAAAGGATTATGACCTTTGCATAGATATAAAAATAATACGTGGCGACTGATTAAGGCTCCTTAACGAAACATCGTTAGAAGCACCCCAGTCAAGTTTACTTTTTCTTCTTTTTTTTTTTTCCCTTGAGTGGGGTCATAGATCATGCTAAATTTAAGCCTCTCAAAATTACAGATTAACTTATACCCTTTTTTTTTTTCTTTTTTTCTTTTTTTTTTTGAGAGAGATAGATAGCACGCTACCCGCTTCGTTTATTTCATTTAGAAATAAACTTAGCTAGAAATGTGAATCAACTAGTATTCGAACTTGGGTCTCGGATACCAACCACCAAGCCCTTTTATTTAGAAATAAACTTTGTTTTTTTTTTTTGCTAAATGAATGAAGCGGGTAGCGTGCTATCTTTTTCTCAAAAAAAAAAAAAAAAAAAAAAAACTTATACCATTTTTTTTTCAATTAAATTTTATTACATGCTTCCTAGTAAATTTGCCTCATTTATGTGGGCAAATTTTTCTAGCTAGTAATGAAAAAGATGTAAGTATTTCAGAACATATTAATTAAGTTGGTAAGCGTCGCAATTTATGTTCAAATTAATAGATTTTTCTTAAAAAAGAATTTAATTGAAAAAACTAATAAATGTTAGGGGCCAAAATGCGAAAATTTGAGGGTCGGAGACCAAAGTGAAAACTAAAACAGTGAAAACTCATGTTGTGGAGCAGTGGAGCACTTAACCCCCGTTTTTTATTTTTTTCCCTTTTTTTTTTCCTGATGGTGAGCAATGCTTGTAAAACAGTTTCATTAATTAACCATTTGGTCCCCAACCTTACCTAATTCTTAATTTTAGTCCCCAGTATTTCTTTACAATTATATCCCTATACTTATTTTTAATTTAAATTAAACCAGCCGGAAATTGTCGCATGTAGGGGTGGCAATCCAGCTCGTGCTGTTACGTGGCCAGTTCGTGTTCGGCTCAAAATGAGCTCGAGATCGGCTCGCTCGTTTAGTAAACGAGTTGAACAGCGAGCTGGATTTTTCAGCACGTTTAATAAATGAGCCGAACACGAGCTGGGGTCAGCTCGCTCGTGTTCGGCTCGATAACAGCTCGAATACATATATTTTATTTTTATATAATTTATTTAATTTATATTTTTATATATAAATAAATAATTATATATAATATATATTTTTATTATTTAAATTTTAGCAAAATAAAAATATAAATGCGAGCTTAATTATAAAAGAATCATTTATATTTAAAGTTTCAACTATTAGATCAAAGTCTAATGGATAAGATTTTATAAATTTATTTTTTATATATATTTAATCTAATTTTTTTAATTTATTATTCATTGCCAACTCGTGGAGCCGAACACGCGCGTGTTCGCTCGTTAATAAACGAGTCGAACACGAGCTGAATTTTTCGGCTCGATACTTTAACGAGCCAGCTCGTGTTCAGCTCGTTTAATAAACGAGCCGAACACGAGCCGACCCTAGCTCGCTCGTGTTCGGCTCGTTTACACCCCTAGTCGCATGGGAAAGTTTGGTGCTGAGTGTCAAATATTATTTGGTATTGGCAATTTTATTAGAGAAAAAACTTAACCGAAATAATAAATAAGCGATCGGAATTTATTATAAAAGATAAAAAGTTGAGGACCAAAATAAAAAAAAAAAATCAGGCTGGCTGTCTCTAGCGGAAATTACAAAAAATTTGATGGCTGGTATCTGAGATCTCAAGTCCGAAGTTTATTTGCTTCACATTTCAAGCTAAGTTCATTTCTAAATATAAATTTTTTTTGTCCGTTGTGGTGTAGTACAATTTCAGTTTGGTACCCTACAATTTGAAATGTTTCACGATACTATTTTATGATTTTACTTTTTATCTCGTCATTAAGACCTGTCGTTAAGTAGGATATTAAAGTGATAAAATTTATATAGCACAGGATAGTGAATTAATAAATTTTGCAACCCACGGGATGCTAAATCGTAGTATTTATTTTACTAACTTATATTTTCATACTGTTATTTTGTGATTTGTAAAATATATCAATTTATTACTCTACTTAACCTCTGGCCTTAGGCGAGATAAAAATAAAATCATAAATAACAAAACGAATCATACCATATAGTACCAAACTAAAAATACACTAAATCACAGAAAGACTCAAATTAAAATCTTTCCTTCTAACACGCAATGGAGGAAGCGGCTACAATCCTATTTTTTTCTTTACCAAAAAAAAAAAAAATCAGGTAAGAGAAAATAGAAATTAAGTTAAGGAATTCAATTCTCCTCCGTACATGGGCACGAAAAGGCAAAAAAAAAGTTGATGAATCTCAATCCGTCGCAACTTGTCACTTTTTTTCTATCTAAATATTATAATCCTTTACTTCAGAATTTTTTTTAAAAATTTTGGTATTGAAAAACATTCAACAAATCATTAAACGAAGATAATATTAACGCGGATCGAAAACTTACTAATGAGACGTCGTTAGAGAGTTTCCCGCTGAAGTTTTTTAATTTCAGAAAGATGGAGAATTAACCAACTAACCTCATTGTGGCCCTTGGCGGCGGCAAAGTGGAGGGGGGAGTTGAGGCTGCCGAAGGTGGCGGACCGCGCGAGGCCCGGGTTCACGTCCAGCAGCTTCCGCACCTCCGCCGCGTCGCCGTCGCGTGCCGCCGCCGCCATCCGCTCCCCGAACGAAGAGCAGCCCATCGAATTCCCCATTATATAATATTAATTACGAAGCTCTACCTTTATTATTTACTTACTTATTTTAACCATACAATTAATAATCCAACAAACAAAAAAAAAAAAAAAGAAGAAGAAGAAGAAGAAGAAGAAGAATATGATGATGAATCAGAAAGAAAGAAGATCTGTTTCTCCTACTAATTCTTAATTTCTAAATTTTTGGTAGCAAAGCGTGCACCCAATTATTTAGACAGAGGGCGTAGGTGAGGAATCTCTGAGTATCTGATACGTGAGAGGTCACCTAACTTTTGTATTTGGATTCTGTGCGAGGGAGACGATTGGAGGCGGTTTTTATTTGCTGCACCTGGTGCACCACCTCAGCACGTGGAAGGACTTTTTTTTTTATTACAACACATTTTACACATTTTCTTATCTTGAATTTTAGAACATCCGGATTCAAACACATTTTACACATTTTCTTATCTTGAATTTTAGAATATCCGGATTCAGATTAGAACATTGGTCAAAAATTAAATTTAAATTCATATTCGATAAAAATGAATGCGGATGCTAATCGGATTTAATCGAACGTGGGTACAAATCAGATATTAATAAATATTAGAACTAAAAGTAAAAAGAAAAATGTCAATATAATATTTCACCTTCCTAAAGTTGATAAAGAAAAAAAATTAAGAAAAACAATGCAATACATGAACTTAATAAAAATGATACATATTGAAATTACATCAAAATCAAATTTTAATTCAAAGTCCGAATTCGAATTCGACTTCGAATCCAAGTCGATTGTAAAATCTCGATGCATATCCAACAATAACTTTAGAATGATTAGTCAAGTCGGCTAGGATAATATCTGATCCATTTTCATCTCTACCTTAGAGCATCTTTTATGCAAAGTTTCACTGATAAGTTATTAGTCTCTATAAATATGAATCTAAATAAATCTACGTGCGCGGCCAATTATAGTTGTTGGTGCATCGGTGGTATTTGAGAAAACTTTTGGAACAACATTTTGAAAATTAAAGTTTTAATAATAATTTGTGAAATGCATTGACTAAAAATAATCAAAATCTTCATATTGTGTATGCCAATAATTCATAAAGTGTCCATTTCAAAGGAACCTCTAAAATAATTTTCGGCTACTAAAAGCCGCGTAACAATTATCCTTTAAAGGCAATTTTTATTTTTTTAATATTAAAAATATAATAAAATGTAATCTAAACTTTAGAAAGAAATGTTGCGTATAATTGCAACTATACGACAGTTATAATTACATGCAAATACAAATTTGGTATTTGGTTTGATATATTTAACTCCAATTATTGCAGTAGAAATTACAGGAGGACGTCCAACTATAGCAGTTGGAATTAACGTCCAAATTGGCCGCAGTTTCAACTGCACTGATTATTAGAGCGATTAATTTTAAATAAAAAGTAAGTTTACCTCCTTAATTATTTTTTAAACAAAAAAATTTTTTTTTTTTTACGTTGGAGGTAATCTCACCATCATATAATACAAAATGATAAAATTTTAAATATCATTTCTCAGCTGCATGTAACCAAATAAATTTATTTATAGTTGTTGCGCTTTCCATTACATCCAACTAAACAGAATGCATATAGTTACAACTGCTGAATTTCTAACTATATACAAGTCCAACTATATTATATTATTTATAATTATATCTAATCAGACAGTCTCATTATAAGTTAATGTTCAAAAGTTATCACTACAAAGAAATAGAAACAATTAAAGCTTTTTTAAAATAATCAATTATCTCCTCGGACTTTTAATTACACTTTATTTGCTCCTTTTTTATTTGAGTTCACCCCTTAGGCATGTTAAAAAGGAATGTCAAATCTACTTCATAGTTTTAATCAAATTATTCATAAATATTATTTTCAAATTAATAAAACAAAAAACTAAGGAAACGGTGATGAGAACTAAAAAAAAAAAAAAAAAAAACGCCACCCCTATCTCAATTATCACTCTGTACTTTGCCATATTTCAAAAAGTTTCAAAAAATTTTTAAATAATAAATTATATTGCAAAACTTTACTAAAAATGAGTCATCACATCATACTAATTTGCCTATCAATATTAATTTAATTCGCAATTTAAAAAATAGAAAAAAAAAATTAGATAAAGGATGTCTCCAATTTTACTACTATTATCAAAATTGACAGTTTATAAAGTAATTTTATTATTTATGAGTTACCTTATCTGTAAACTTATTTTTATAAAGTTTTATAGCTAAATTTAACAATTATTTCAGATACTTTGACTTACTTAAAACATTGAAAAAATATATAAAAATGTAATTGGTATAATTTTTATCATGGATTGTACTTAAGACAGAGGCTAAAGTATAAGAGGATTATTTTATATATATATATATATATATATATATAAAAACTTTAGTATATAAAATATAACTATGAATTTGTGAGTGTATGGTCGATGTGGTGCACCCAGTGTAGGGACTGATTTGCGAAAAATCCGAGGGGACCAATGAGAGAGGAGCGATGGAGGGAGACGTTACCGATCTCGGCGTTGTCTTATCCCCACACGGAATTGGGCAAAATATTAACTACACACAAATATTATTATTAACTACGCAATTAAAACTAACGATCGTCTCCAGAGTAAGTGGCAAAATGCTTAGTGATTGATATCCGAGACTCAAATTCGAATCTTAATTGAATCATATTTCTAGCTAAGTTTATTTTTAAGTGAAATAAACGAAATGAACAGCGTGCTACCTATCTTCCAAAATATTAAAAAAAAAAAAAAAAACTACACAATTAAAACTCTCTAGACTTTTTAAGTAAGTGTATGCGTGGGTGGAGTGCAATTATTGGTGCCTCTCGTGGGGCCCGTTCTTACGTGGACATTTTCTTTTTGTTTTAGTTTTTAATTTTTTAATTTTTAATTTTAGGTGTCATTTTTGGTGGAGAGAAGAGCGTGCACGATTACTCGTAGAGCAATTAAGCGGTTGTTTCGGTTATGTGGCATCAGGCAAAAGAGCCATTTCGACGGCTGCAATTTCATCGTCCGTGATCGGTGAGATTTATTTAAAAAAATTTCTTTTTTAATAAAGATGACTGTAGGTCATATATTTCACACTATATAAAATTTAAATTCAAATTACGGTGCCAAAAGAAAATCCGCTAAGCAACAACTAATCTTAAAGAACTAGTGATCATAGGACCAGATTATACACACAAAATTATTTTGAAATAACAAGTTTAACCGAAAAATGCTACAAAAATTATTTGATACTGACGTAACAGTTTTTGATAGAGTTGGCGAAACTTTTCATTACAGAGTTATTTAAAGTTAAGAAACTGAATGCGAAAAAAAAAAAAAAGAATGCGGGAATTATAGTGAAAAAATCAAATTAAAAACTGATTAGTTGGCTTGAATAGGAGGTCTTGGTGGCGGCTTTCCACCATAATTTTCTCTAATTTTCTCTGTGGAAAGTGATGGCGGCGAGAAACAACAACCTAAACTATTTGCGAGTTAGGTCAAAATAAATTAAAAAAAAAACAAGTATATAGAGATATATATATTTTTTTTTTTTGGATGACGGGTGAAATTATATTTTAACTGAATTATTACAATTTATATAATACATATGATATATTTTAAGAAAATAAATAGAATATTTTTTCATGGGATGCACTTTCTTACGGTCTTTTTTTTTTTTTTTTTCTCATGCAATACTATATGCATTAATGCTTTCTGCTATTGCAATGTTGTATGGCAGATTAGCCCAATGCACGGCTAGACCAAATAAACTTTATTTTGCTATCTCAGTAGAAATTATATTTCGGTGTCTAGAAGTCATATATTCTATGCAAGTTCTAAATTTAAAGTTTTATATATTAAATAAAAAAAATCATATTATATATATATATATATATATATATATAGAACTAGGCTAATATACTATTAATACCACTAAGTCATTGATGCTACCAAGTTTTTGGTCATTGGATTAAGAGATGTGCGGTTAGGATGATGTGAGTCCTCTAGGGTTGAGTGGGTNGTGGTTGGTTTAATAGTATAATCTAACGGGTGGAAATGATCAAAGGGTAGATCTAACGGTAAAAAACTCAATAATACTAAGGGCTTGGTACTATCGATAGTATAGTAGCCGAACTCTATATATATATATATATATATATATATATATATAAAAGAACTAAATACTCTAAGCACCCGTTTGGTTTGGGATTAAGGGGTGGAATAACTCCTTAACTCCAAAGTTATTCCCAAACACCTAATTTGGAGGGTGGGGTTAGCTAACCCTACTTCAAATGGGCTATTCTGAAATATTCCATTAGGGATGGGGTTAGCTAACCCTACCCCACCCCACTACTCCAACTAAACAAAATACTATTTTATTCACTATCATTCTTATCCCATCTACTCCAACCAAACACTATTTTATCTATACCTGTACTAAACCCAATTCTCAACCAAACACAAAATTACTCTAACCCTACCTTAACCCTGAACTTAACCCTATCCATGAAATAACAAGTTTTTACTTAATCTCGAACCAAACGGTGGCTAAGAGTTTGTTTGTTTCATCCATTTTGAGTATGGAATGAGAATCGGTTTGATCAAATCCGGTTAATTTTGTTTGGTTCGCATGAATCGGTTTGGAATTCCTATTCCGGACTGGAATGGGAATGGCCCATTAGCCTTCAACTTGATTCCAGTCTTCTAGTCCGGATTGAAATTTCATTCCGGAAGCCCACTAAATTCTCGAAGCCCATGTGACCATCTCACCCTCCTTCTCTTCACCCCTTTCTCATCAAAAAAAAAAAACCTATCATCTCTCAAAACCCTATCCCTAACCCACATCAATAAAAGTTTTAAAAAATAAATTTGATATTTTTTTTTGAAAACTTATTAGAGAATAGTATTATATTTTTCATAAATTTTAAATAATATAAATTTATATTTGAGAGTAAAATTAGTATTATAGTATCCTATAATTTTTTTAGCTTATACGAACCAAACAATGAAATGTGAATAACTCATTTTAATTCTCAATCCACAAATAAACCAAACGCCTTGGGAGAGTGGGCAATTCCAATTACCATTCCAATTCATTCCCATTCCATTATCTATTTAAATTCCATTCTTGAACCAAACAAGCCCTAAAAATTATAACTAAAATATTGTAGGTTAACCGACCGTCCCTAGAGCAAGTGGCAAAGAGCTTGGTGGTTAGTATCCGAGACCCAAGATCGAATCCTAGTTGATTCACATTTCTAGCTAAACTAATTTCTAAATGAAATAAATGAAGCGGGTAGCATGCTATCTATCTCTCAAAATATTATAGGTTAATGGTTTGTATTCCAAAATTTATTAATACTAACAGACCGAATTGTTAGACACATGGGATAAAGAAGACACCAAAAACACGTCTCTATTTAGTATATGTCACCCTTTCATAAAATAAAAATAAAAAAAACGTCACCATTAGGTCCACTTCCAAAAAACTTATTTAAATAAGAGAAAATTATTTACAGATTGTCTCCACTCAANAAAAAAAAAAAAAAACTTAATGTACTCTTAATTTACACTATTTTTTTGCGCATAATATTACGTTCTATATATTTTTTATGATCACACCGAAAAATATAAAAACATATTCTTACATATTTTCGCATCAACTCTATTTTTTCTGCTAGTGTAGACATTAGTAATAAACAGACCTTAACATTAAATAAGAAAAAAAAATTAGAATCCTAATTGATTCACATTTTCAGCTAAATTTATTTCTAAATGAAATAAACGAAGCGGATAGCGTGCTATCTATCTCTCTAAAAAAAAAAAAAAAAAAAGAAGAAATTCGAAAAAAATGAAGATGCTTAATCATAATCTAAAAAATATATCTTTCAACATTAAAATTTGACAAAACTATCACAAGAAAGCGGCCAAAAGAATTAAAAAAAATGAAAAAGAGGGCATAAATGCTGACAATCCATAAGCAGGCATCAACATTAAGGCAATTAAAGTACTTAACAAAAGGATGTGTTGCAGGCTGGTCCCTATAATTTAACTTAAACAGTTTGGTCCCTAATAAAAGTCGGGCTACTATCTTCTTACGAGTACGATGACCTTCGTACTCATAAATTATTTTCGATGATAGAGCTTCCGAATCGACGATTCATACCGTTAAACATTATCTAGAGCATTTAAAACTTTTAGAAATCAAATTTTATAATTTTTCGATATAATTTAATATACGATCAAAAGCTTACAAAATTGATAATTTTTAACGGCCGGTATAAGATATTTGCTAGTTTAACAGTAAAAAAGAATCGGAATAGGTTGAATTTTTAATAGAAAATTTTATTCACTACCTAAATAAAGATCAATAACTCCGATCTTAAATTGAAGGATCCGATCATCCATTTTTAGAATGTTGTTCGATTTTAGCCGTTCATTTTATACCCGCTTGATGAACTTTATAATGATTTCGAAAAATTACGAAATTTATTTTCTAAAAATTTCAAATACTCTAGATCATGTTTAACGATATGGATCGTCGATTCGAAAAGCCCAACATCGAAAACAACTTATGAGTACGAAGGGCTCTATACTCATAAGAGTATAGTAGCCCTACTCTGGTCCCTAATATTTAGTTACCCAATATATTCCTTTCTAAATATATTTTTCTTCTAGAAAATTACCATTTTATCCTTAGAAAATATCTTTTTAGTTATATTTAAGATCATTTATCATTTCTATTAGTTTTATTGTATATTTTGTGTAATTCTATGTAACCATAATTATAAATTTCAGAAAATTTTGAAGAAAATTGTTTCTTTTTTCACAAGAACATAATGGCACAGTGAAAATATAATGACTAACTTATTATTGTCAACATGTAGGACTAAACTCGCGTAGTTTGAAACTTAATAGAGGAAAATAGTTCATAAGTAAAACTTTATAATAGATATGAATTATGCCTATAGTATCTTTAGTCCCTTCTCTTCAAAAAAAAAAGAAATATTATTTTTTTATAAAATGACGGTAACATGTCTGATTCATCAGTTACTGTAACAGACCATCTGTGACAGATTTCACCTATCTCAACATTATTATCTAATCCTCCTGACTCCAACCTTCAGAAAAAATAAAAATAAAAATAAAAATAAAAATAAGCAAGAAGCATGATCTTTACCAGCTGTAGATTTCAGGAGTCTAAATCACTGTACTCAAAACATTAAACACTTAAAAACTCTCATTCAAAATTGCAGAAATATAGTTAAGAAATAAGAAGAGCAACCTTCTCTGTACATAAAAAAAATCATCAAAGAATGTTAATACACATGAATTCAGTACACTATCTTTCCTTTCATGAAATCAGAGCCTGTGTAATCACTTACTCAACATCAATAATTCTAAGGAGAAGAATTGGAAGTAGCCAAGAGATTAATAAAATAGATGCTAGCTAGACTGCTAAAAGTAGATAGAACAGATATCTTAGAAGGCATCGAGTATATTTCGGTTCAAATTTTCCATAACAAGCATTTCCAAAAATATATTGAGTCCCAAACACATGCGATTCACGAGAGCAGTCGTTAACTTCAGGCAAATGTACAAACAACAGAAGACATATCTGAATCTAAGTTAAGATTTAAAGTGGGTTGGGTTCCCGAAGGATATCAAAGCGCATTAATCATCCTCTTCATCTCCGCAGACCTCCTAGGATCAGGCTCGGCAATTGCTCTCTCGGTCAAGACATGCTTGATTCGGCACATCGATTTCCTCACCTGCAATTTATGAAAGAACGCAAATCAACACTGTTGTATCTTTCTTTAGCATTAAAACAATCCCAAGAGATGATAAATCAGTCGCAAAAATCGTGATGTGCAAGAGAGGAAAATCAGATTAGGAACAATCACAACTCAAACAACTAGAGGAAACTAGACCTTATATTTCGAGCTGGATCCTAGGTCAGCAAACTAAAGTGATCAATCCAAGTATTCAAACGGGAAGAAAACCCTTATGAGGTGGAATTGTGATCACAAGTCCTGGCAAATTCCTCTGACAGCAAACCGTTAAATTTATTCCTTCTAAATAATCTTGATAAGAAGACCAACAAAACAAGCATAGCCATTAGAACAACAAAAGAAAGAACTCACAAAACTATATCACTCCATAGACGTTTTAGATAGCTAGAGAGATCTCTTTAAACACTACATTTTACTGCTCTTGCCGAAAATGAACAAGAAGACAACAATTCACAGAGAATGGAGCATCATAAAACAGAAATGAAACAAAGCAACAGTTCATACAGTATCAGACAACTTTAGCTTGTTGCCTTATTGAACCTTAACTTTCTAACAGTAAACACAATGATGTATGAAAATAGCTGCTTGGTTCATACGCAACTACAGCAAATAATCACATGTTCCGTCTAATTGTTAATTAGAAATGGCAACAGAAACAATGTTTCAATTACCTACTCAATCATATTTTATTATGATGCAAAATTACTAGGAACTGAGGAAGAAACCATGGATTGACACACTATTTTAAATCAACTATGAGTTTGTTCGGATTCCTCTGAGTGTTTAATTTGATTGACATTGAAGCGATGGGAGGAGAATGACCCTGGAGGTCGTATCAGATGAGCTCATAGTCTTGCGAGAGCTCGGATGCAGGAGTTGCCCGGCATGTAGAACTCCGCAGCAGCCCGAGCTTCAGTCTGTCGATTTCCGCCTTAAACCGCCTATCCGCAACAACTTTTAGTTCGTTATTAGCGAGTTTTGAATACGAGCACTTACTGCATCCATCTCTCTCTCTACCATAATTTCCCTCTTCCCCTAAGAATATTCTGTGTAACAGATATTCCATCTAACAATATTAACACCCAACATACTCTAGACTCATAATACAGGAATCAAACTACTCTACTCCTTCGCATCACATCCTGAAATCACAATCACCATAGTACATGCAGGTAGCAAAAGGAATATCAGTTCAAAGAGAGGACTTCTTCCTTCTTCCTCGTTCGCCTGCATGACAGCCGCTCAGCCATGTGACAAATGACAGAAGCAATCATCCCCTAATGACAGAAGCACTGCTACACTGTTTACGCTACTTTTCAATGCTATTATATTTATGATAAAGCTTCAGAACAGAAACCCAAGCAACATAAGAATTTATCAGAAATGAAAATTCTTCAAAGAAATACCTTAAATCTTCACCGTCGTTGATACATAAATAATCGACAAAACATTTACTGCTATCCTCTTCGTCAGTTTGTCCAAAAGTTCTTCACTCTCCAATACATTAACAAGGCACAATATAAGCAGTCACAGCGAGATGTAAATCAGATCTTAAAGCACAGTTATCAGGCTCAACAAACATTTCCAAACACCACATAACGACTTGGCCTTTTAGACCAGTTTCAGTTTCGGACGATAGTTAAACTGTCCAGAACGCAAAACTTGGCAAATGCTTCTCTCTCAAACAACATCAATAATCGGATGGTGCGATCACATCGTCAATCTTAAGGATCATTTTCACCACCTGTGTTGCCAACAAGATTTGCTGCTGTTTTCCGATCAAAGTCTCGAATACATTCTGCTCTTTCATGTCATTTGTCCCGACATCGTTGCAATCGATGCCACAGAACGGATTGTTTTCCTGCATCCACCGAACCAAGAGGTTAAGAAAATTGAAGGAGCACTATAAAGGGGGGAAAACACACACACACAATTAATTATATCTATCAAAATAATTGGTATGTTGAAACTAAAAAAATTACAGAGATTGGTAGACTAATATATGATTTTTAAACACTGAAGTCCAACATACAACAGAGGCAAACATCAAATTTTGAATTTACATGCCGAAATTCAAAACTACTTTAAGACCATTCATCAGGGGAAAAAAACAAATCTATTATGAAGTTGCAGAGGATTCGAATATATAACAAATGTAGTAGAAAGATATTACCACAAAAAGAATTAGTAATCAATACCTTGACTTGCTGAGATTTGACTGCAGTCAGAGTATTAATAGGTTGCAGGCCACTGTTCTCCGCTAGAGCCAATGGTATTGAATCTAAAGCTTCAGCTAATGACCTGATAGCATACTGCATATACAGAAGTAAAATAGCGAGTCAAGTCTGCCGTCCTTTCAGAAGATATAATTTGAAGGCCATTTTACCCCAGAAAAAAGAAATGAAAATAAGAAGTCTTTTTCTATTTACACAACTTTCGACAAGAGCATCTTTTCAAAGGCTAAAAGGACCCTGGCATTCATACAAAGGAGCGTTGAGTGTAATTCAGTCTGTAAAGGAAAATTTCGGCCAAAAATTGCAAAAACTGAAAAAGTCGACAAGGTTTAAAAAAAAGGGAAAAAAAAATGGAACTAAAAAAAATCCATATGTTGAATGCTAAATAATCACCTGCTCAACTCCAGGATATCGATCTGCAGCAGCATCAACAGCAATAGAGCAAGAGATCTCAGCTGAGCCACCACCATAAACTATGGAATTGTTACGAATAAGATTCCTTGCAACGCAAAGTGCATCATGAAGACTACGTTTTGTCTCCTCAATCATCATCTTGTTGCCTACACCATCACATTTTGTAATTTCATAAGATTAGCTATGCAGCACTCAGGATAATTTTCTCGCACCACAACTTTCAAAAACCAGTATAAATGTTCAAAATGTAACTTAGACATGTTATTTCATGGTCGACAATGATAATATGCTCAATTGCATGACAGGGCATCACATTGGGGCTATTCAAACATACCACCACGAATGAAAATGGTTACAGCCCTGGAATTTGCACACTGTTCAATGTACAGCATACGATCTTTTGTTGTTCCGAAAGACTTCTCTCTCACCAATCCGGCCTGATCAAGTACATCAAATAAGAGTAATCTGTTTAAATGATAATTGCACAGTTAATGGTAATCAAAAAAGAATTAGAACCAAGATTTCAATATAAGGGATTCAACACCAAAGTAAATTGTTAGCCTTCAAAAATATCAAAATCTGAGGTGAATAAATTGCAAAAATAAATATACCTTCCCCAACTTTTCTGGTGTCAACTCTTGGAATCTGGGAACTATTCTTCCACCTGCATGTAGCCAACAGGGGAAATTCCTCAGGCTCTTAGCAAACTCTTCCATCTACAGGAAAAGGATGAATATGGTTACCTGTAGCTATTGCAATCAATTCCAGTTCAACACCGCCAACCCATCTGACAGCTGGCAGATTCCTATGCATTAACAGATGATTTGCTTCATCATCAAAGCCCCATTGACAAATAACTAGAGTTGCGCCAACATCCTACAATGATTCAAAAATAGAACAAGCGAGATCAGCAAATAAGTCACTCTACAAGTTAAAAAAGAATAGATAGCTCGGTACCCCATATGACAGGATAATAAGAACTTTCATCTTCAGTTTTAATTGATAAATATCACTCCCCCCACCCCCCCACCCCCCCAACCCAAAAAAAAGAAAAAAAAACCAAACAAAAAACACAACCCCCACCCCCCAACAACAAAAAGAGAAAAAGAAAAACTGTCCATGAAATCAAAACTACAACACCACAAACACAATTGAGTATACTAACACCATAATTGTGCTAGCTTAAACTCTCAGAATTCAAAAGATCAAATGCATAAATTATAGACACTTGCATTTTCTAATGGCTCAAAAAAGAGCAGCTTTTTACCTTGCANAAAAAAAAAAAAAAAAAAAAAAAAAAGAAAGAAATCCGCAATGTTACCACAAATTTGTCTTGATCTATTTATGAAGCTTTTCAGGGAGTTTTGGCATCCTACTACATGCTTTGTTTTCTTTCTAAGACAATTCTAGCAATATGGTGGTAATCAAAAAAGATTGCAACTAATTTACATTTGACAAGAAATGGCCACATAAGAAAGTGGCGAACAAGTACATTTTCTTTGTTATGACATAAAAATTACATCTGGAAGAAGTGAAATCAACCAAGCAGCAATAAAAGGTAAGCAAGACCCTACTCAGAACAATGACAAACAATTGTGAAATCCAAACCATCAGTCCGCCATATTGTTGGTTTTGTTAGAGCATTACGATAATACGAAAACCAACGTTAATCATCTTTCCAATCACAAAAAAGAACCAAAGGAAAAAAAAAAATCTAAAATAAAGTATCATTGACCATTCTACAAACTGTGGAAGAATATTCAAGCAGACTTACATTTTCGAGGACAAAGTTGTCATGCACGTCTGAACCAAAGGCTCTATATCAGTCGCACTGAATTCAAACTTTTGAGAGATACGCTCAAGATGCTCAAAAGCAATCCTGGAGGCCATCTCATAACCCTCAGCAATCCTAATAGGATGGATGCCACGTTCGAGTAGCTTTTCGGCCTGTTCTAAAAGAGCACCAGCCATAACAACAACTCCAGTTGTACCATCACCAATTTCATAGTCCTGACTACGAGATAATTCCACCATCAGCTTTGCAATCTGATTGTCAACATCCATTTGCTCCAAGATTGTTGCCCCATCATTTGCTATTGATGCAAGACACAAAGATCAGCGAATTGCACAACATAAAATTCGAACAGGATTTGCTTCAGGCTATTATCTCACAACGAATGGGTCTAATGAGCAACAGTAAGAATCCAATCTACGAAATAATTTAGTAGATCTGAAGAACAATACAGAAACTACAAAATAGTTTTATATATGCATAATTGTTATGAACAATTAACTGAGGTACTACACGATATCAATACAGTTAATCCAATCTGATGGAAATAGATATTACTCATACGTCCCAAAGGTTAAAAGAGAAAGAAAACGCTACAGATTAGCAATGAAGTGTATTATCATTCATTCCTAAGGCCTAGAAAAATCAAATCTTTAGCATCCCATCCGATTCCTCCTACACCTAAACTGACTCAAACCAGATCCACTTACATTCCAAGTAAACAAGACAATGCTAACCACAACAAGCTAGACGAGCCGATTACTTCAAATCCCCAACACACCCATCTCTCCGTTTCTAGTCCTTTAGTCCTTCCACATCCACACATCATGCCTTAAAAAGAAGGCAAAAATGTAATGCAACTCCCCAACAATTGGCCATTTTGAAATAAGCCCCTCAGCTAATTTTTCTTTTACTGGGTTTGGCACCGCCCTGAACTACTAATTTTTAAGACTTGAATCATTTTTTTTAGTCTAAGTACAAACCAAAAGCATTTGCGGGCTGCAGACAATTCCGAAAAAGCAGAAACGGATCAAAAGTTACAATTACACTCGGCGCATTGCCAGCTGGCATATGCCACAGTAAAACCAACATGAATTGTTAATGATCCAAACAATGTAACTCCGGGTGTACGAAAGTGCTTATTGAGGGGTACGTTTTCAATTGGCTGCACAAGCGCTGCAAAACCAAAAGCATTTGCGGGCAAGTTCACAAATTACTATCGCATTAGAGAAAGCTAAATCACAAAGCCGTATGGATTCACGAATTACTACCAATATGTCATCCGCAAGATGATTATGTTGTGCACAACTATGACTAAAAGCCTTCAGCTGGTCACAATAAAGGCTCTACACCGGAGTACAAAAGCATACAATAAGATAGCAGCGAAGTATTCAGTTTCTTCACAAATCCATTTTAACTCAACAGATAACGAGAGGTTGAAAAAAGTAGTAAACCCTAACTGATGATGACGTCCCCGTCGGGGCTCTGGAGCATCTTGTCCATGCCCTTAGGGCCGAGCGAGGTGCGGAGGATGCGAGCCACAGCGCGCCCCGCGGAGATGTTGGCCCTCTGCGCGTCCAACCCCCGCAGCCGCGTCTTCTGCTCCTGCTCCTTGAGGATGATGAAGGGCCTCCCGAACTCGTCGAACGCCAACGCCATTGTGCAGTAACTGGGACTGGGAGGAGGAAGAGAAGCAGCGGAGGACACGGGGGAGGATCTAGGGCATCGGGCGAACGACAGGGATGGGGGAAAGAAGATCAATAGAGTATGAGTTTGGTCAATAATGGGTCGGTCGTCGGCATCACCACCCGATCCGGCAGGAGAAGAACCACAGGATGCTACGGATCTCAACGGGTATGGATACCCAAAATTTTACCCCAACCCAAACCCGAATAAAACGGATATATCAGATAGATGGATATGAATATGAATTCGGATATAGATATCAAAAATAGAAATCCGACGGATATGAATTCGAATATGAATTTTGATTGTACCCGACCCGAACCCAAACCCAAATTCATTTTGTATTATATATATATATATATATATATATATATATATATATATATAGTTGAGCTAGAATACTATCGATAGCAAATGGGCTCCGTTGCCACCAATTTATTTTCAATAATAGAGCCTACAAATCGACGATCGGTACCGTTGAACATAATCTATACCAGTTAAAGTGTTTAGAAATCAAATTTCAAATCTTTTCGACATCATTTGCTTAATGATCAAAAGATTTCAAAATTTGTAATTTTAATGATCAATATAAGGCGTTTTCTCGTTTAACGGTGTAAAAATATCCAAACCAATTGATTTTTTGTTAGAAAATTTTTTAAACTATATAAAACAAGATCTATACTCTTGATCTTAATTTCAAGACTCCTATCATCATTTTTTAAAGAATATTCATTTTCAACCGTTTATTTTTGTGTCCACTCGATGGATAAGAGAACAATATCGAAAATGTATGAAATTTGATTTCTAAACACTTCATGTGATATAGATCATATTCAACGGTGTTGATTGTCGATTTGGAGGCTCCATCATCAAAAACAAATGTATGGCAATAGAGCCCATTTGCTATCGATAGTATTCTAGCTCAACTCTATATATATATATAGCAGGGCTAGG
Organism: Ananas comosus; assembly: GCF_001540865.1. Classification (NCBI taxonomy): domain Eukaryota; kingdom Viridiplantae; phylum Streptophyta; class Magnoliopsida; order Poales; family Bromeliaceae; genus Ananas; species Ananas comosus. Next base: position 6,635,836 of record NC_033642.1, on the reverse strand, counting down.
GCTACTATACTCTTATGAGTATAGAGCACTTCGTATTCATAAGTTATTTTGAAGCTTCCGAATCGACGATTCACCATGTTAAATATGATGAGTATTTGGAACTTCTAAAAAATAAATTTCGTAATTTTTCAAAATTAGAATAAAGTTCATCAAGTGGGTATAAAATGAACGGACAAAATCGAACGACGTTTTAAAAATAGATGATCGGATCCTTCAATTTAAGATCGGAGTTATTGAACTTTATCTATATAGTTAATAGAATTTTCTATCAGAAATTCAACTAATTTCGATTCTTTTACACCGTTAAACTAGCAAATATCTCATACCGGCCGTTAAAAATTGTCAATTTTGTAACCTTTTGATCGTAAGGTAAATGATGTCGAAAAATTATAAAATATAATTTCTAAACGTTTTAAATGCTCCAGATAACGTTTAACGATGTGGATCGTCGATTCGGAAGTTCTATCATCAAAAATAATTTATGAGTATGAAAGCGATCTTACTCATAAGAGTATAGTTGCAGGACTCTATATAGCAGTGCTACTGTACTATTAGGAGCATAGCAACTCTTGTGCTACTTACCTCCTAACCATGCATCCATCAAGGTGAAAGAGAGAGAAGAGAAATTGAGGAAAAATTGTGTCTCAAATTCTCTTCTCTTTGAATTTCTCACCAATTTTTCTTTTCTTTCTCATCCTAACCACCCATCAAAATTAATAAATGGTTAGGAGGTTAAAAGTATAAGGGCTGCTGTGCTCCTAATAGCACAGTAGCCCTAATTTATATATATATATAGAATCCGACTGGGATACTATAGATAGCACCAAGGATTTGGTGCTATCGAGTTTTCCATCACTAGATTTAACCCTTTGATTATTTTTATCTGTTAGATTATACTATTAAACCAACCACTGACTCAACCCTACGAGACCCACATCATCCTAACCACACATTTCTCAATCCAAGGGCTAAAAAACTAATAGCATCAATTGCTTGGTGCTATTGATAGTATTCCAGCCTAGTTCTATATATATATATATATATATATATATATATATATATATAGAGGCTACTATACTCTTATGAGTGCGATCGCCTTCGTACTCATAAGTTGGTTTCGATGATAGAGCTTCCGAATCGACGATCCACTCCGTTAAATATAATCTAGAGTATTTGAAACTTTTTAAAAATAAATTTTATAATTTTTCGAAATCATAATAAAATTCATCAAGCAGGTATAAAGGAAAGGTTAAAATCGAACAACGTCTTAAAAATAAATGTTCGGATCCTTCAATTTAAGATTGAAGTTATTGATCTTTATTTATGTAGTGAATAGAATTTTCTATCAAAAATTCAACTGATTTCGATTTTTTTACACCGTTAAACTGCAAATATTCCATACCGGCCATTAAAAATTGTCAATCTTGTAACCTTTTGATCGTAAGGTAAATGATGTCAAAAAATTATAAAATTTAATTTTTAAACATTTTAAATGCTCTAGATAACGTTTAACGGTGTAGATCGTCGATTCGGAAGCGTCGATTTATTTTGGTGCTAGACTGCTAAAAGTAGATAGAACAGATATCTGAGAAGGCGTCGAGTTTATTTTGGTTCAAATTTTCCATAACAAGCATTTCCAAAAATATATTCTGAGTCCCAAACACATGCGATTCACGAGAGTAGTCGTTAACTTCAGGCAAATGTACAAACAACAGAAGACATATCTGAATCTAAGTTAAGATTTAAAGTGGGTTGGGTTCCCGAAGGATATCAAAGCGCATTAATCATCCTCTTCATCTCCGCAGACCTCCTAGGATCAGGCTCGGCAATTGCTCTCTCGGTCAAGACATGCTTGATCCGGCACATCGATTTCCTCACCTGCAATTTATGAAAGAACGCAAATCAACACTGTTGTATCTTTCTTTAGCATTAAAAAAAAGCCTAAGAGATGATAAATCAGTCGCGAAAATCGTGATGTGCAAGGGAGGAAAATCAGATTAGGAACAATCACAACTCAAACAACTAGAGGAAACTAGACCTTATATTTCGAGCTGGATCCTAGGTCAGCAAACTAAAGTGATCAATCCAAGTAATCAACCAGGAAGAAAACCCTTACGAGGTGGAATTGTGATCACAATACAGCAAACTGTTAAATTTGTTCCTTCTAAATAATCTTCACAAGAAGACCAACAAAACAAGCATAGCCATTAGAACAACAAAAGAAAGAACTCACAAAACTATATCACTCCATAGATGTTTTAGATAGCTAGAAAGATCTCTTTAAACACTACATTTTACTGCTCTTGCCGAAAATGAACAAGAAGACAACAATTCACAGAGAATGGAGCATCATAAAACAGAAATGAAACAAAGCGACAGTTCTTACATTATCAGACAACTTTAGTTTGTTGCCTTATTGAACCTTAACTTTCTAACAGTAAACACAATGATGTATGAAAATAGCTGCTTGGTTCATACGCAACTAAAGCAAGTAATCGCATGTTCCGTCTAATTCTTAATTAGAAATGGCAACAGAAACAATGTTTCAATTACCTACTCAATCATATTTTATTAGGATGCAAAATTATTAGGAACTGAGGAAGAAACCATGGAATTTTGTCAGAAATTCAAAGTTTGGTAAATGGAACTAATCATCAGGCCTAGTTGCTTAACTTTTTCTGATTTCAGTGATCTGTCGAGTAAATGAGGAAAGGAGGAAAGGCAAACAGGGTCAAAGAATTCAAAGAATGATGGAATGATGTTTCAAAGAAAGCAGAGATAAACACTCGAGGGAAAGTGCTGCTCCAGGTCCTGTTCAGATTGACCGTACACCATAGCAATGGCGGTGATGCAGATAGAAGAGAGAGTTAGAATACTTGGAAGGATTAAACTCCAGGGATAATGACTAAAATTACTAGGAATGCATTATCACCAATTACCACAAGATCATTTAGTAATGATAAGAGATATCTGAACATGTTGTTCATACACTCAAGCAGGCTGTATAGGGATGAATAGCGTACCTTAGGAACGCGTTCTGGATTAGGAAACCGCAGATTTTGCGCATGGAGCATCTGGCGTTGGGTCATAAGCATGTTCTTCTCTTTCAAGAGGACATACCATAGCTTGTGAAGATCATCCCAAGACTTAAAACGTAATTCCGAAGCCTTCCAGCCACGACCTGAAATAAATTTCTTTGAGCACAGTGTGATTCAGATTAAGCAGCTCGGCTGCCAATGTAACAAATTGTGAAACTGATAACAGGAAAAACATGAAGTTCCAAACAAATTGCAGATAACATATCCACAATAGGTATAATGTAGAAATGCTCAGCAGATCATTGCAATAAGAAGACGTGGATTGTTTTCACCGAAGTCCACTCACTATTTGCAATGCAAGAAAATTCTAGAACTTTCTCTAACAAAAATATAATCCCATCATACAATGAAAACATAGCCACAATATTATGTCCAAGAATTCCCATGCCAGTGGCACGGGGAGTGCTGGTGTGCCATCAGCACGGCAGCACGCCCCGTGCCAATGTCGGCATGGCTATCCATGACAGTGGCATACGGGTACACGTTGGCACGGGTTTTTCAATCAACATTTCATAAAAACAAAATAGTATGTTAGAGTGCATTAACGTTTTTAAGGCAATAAAAAAGGATTAGATAGCATATCTCTTATATTTCAGTAAGAATAAAGGAATAAGCATCTTAATAACCGAAGTAATATTATGAAGTACAAGCATAAAAACAAAAATCAAAGTTATAAGTGGGTAAAATTTCATAGGAAGACACTAATATAGGCTAGATCTAAAATGATTTAAAAAACATTACCAATTTGTATTTTCCAGCTAAATTTAGCTGCATTATGCAATGAAACTCAATAATTTCTCTAAATGTTAGTAAATCTACAAGATTTACGTATTTTAAGTATGAAAAAACCTTTCTAAACCTTTTCATCTCAAAAAATCTCAACAAAGATCCTAAAAAACTCATGAAAAAATAATTTTTTCGATATGGAATCGGCACGACCTGTGCAACATTGCGGAATGGCCTCAGTACATTACAGCATGCTCAGCACGGGGCAACACGGGCAATTCTCGATAGCGTCTTAGTAAAACATCTATCATCTCCTGGTTGACTAGCATTATTTAATCAATCTAGATTTTACAAATCTACCCATACGTTTAGGTAAAGTTAGGAGACACCGAGACAATCATACAGAAGTTGTCAATGCCTTTTGAAATAAGTAGCATCACTTAGATGCACAAAGCTGCTAATATCTCAATGCTGACTTGTGAAAAGTTGAGAACAAAATGCGCAAATAAGATAAATTGGGTTGTCAATATAAATGCATTAAAGAGAAAGACTGAAGCTTTTTTCATCCATCAGAGTTTTGGTAGCAAGCTAATATCCAAATTTCTCATATTGCACATAATATTCGTCGTTTTACTTGCTTCAAGTAGTGCCAATTCAAGCCTCAGCTTAATCCAAGATATATGGGCATCTCATGTTTTTCCGTCATTCTACAAAGTGCAAAGCAACTTAGAAGCTACTTTCATAATGAACTCGTACTTCCACTTCCTAGTACGACGATGTTAATAACCATCTTCCCAGAAATTACTTGAAGGAGAAACTACTCCTAGGAGCAGCTCCTTCCCCTGTAAATAAATTTTTACCATTGTTCATCTAAAATCTTTGCATTAAATAAAATCACATCTACTCCAATGAATAATTAAGACAATTGTCTGCCAGGCTTTAAGTTTTTTTTTTGGTTAAAATGTATATACACCCCTTGAACTTTAGCTCGATTTGAAAGTGACTCCTGAACTTTTATTTTTTTGATATACATCCCTGAAGTTAATTTGAAATTGACCCCTGAACTTTTTTTTATTTGATTTACCCCTTTACTTAAGTTTGATTTAAGCCCTTCCCTTGGTAATTTTTAAAATTCTGTTAGAATCAAAAGGCCAGTGAAATGCACAACGAATAAAATAGATTTGTAGCTTAATGTTGATCGCCATGTTTTAATTACAATAAACAAATACAAAGACAATAAAATAGTAGATTACAAGTTAGAATGCTGAAGAATATTAAAATATATTAGAATTTGAGCGAAAATCGTATTTACAAAGTCAATGACCCTTCTTCCTCTAAAATATTGCACTTATTTATCGGCTTATCAAAAAAAAAAAAATCCAAATAAATAATAAACCCCAAAATTGCTAAGGGAACGACCTAAATCAAGCTTCAAGTAAAGGGGGCGTAAATCAAACAAAAAAAAATCAGGTGTCAATTTCAAATCGAGCTAAAGTTCAGGGGGTGTAAATCAAATAAAAAAAGATCAGGGGTCAATTTCAAATTGCAGTACAGTTCAGGAGATGTCTATACATTTTAACTTTTCTTTTTTGTTTAATGAAAGGCTTACGGCAGCATGTCATAATTGCAATGTGACCAATGAAGCCACTCCACCCTCCAAGAATATGTGGTATGACCATGATGAACCTGAGGCAGCAGGGGCTAATGCATTGTCCTGGTCCTCTATCTTTTTATAACAGTTATATATAAGACAAATTGCCGAACACCTCCAATTCAGACTACAATTTTACTGGAACTAGACAATAAGGGAATCTTTGTATAGTTAAATCTTGCTACTATGACTGATAGAAGAAACTGTAATTCTAAAAAAATTGTACATTCTTCTTCGCGTAAGGACAGCATGTGATATATGATATAAATTTATTTAGATTAAGAGAAAACAAAATTTATGCTATGTAGATAGAAAGACAAGGAAACGGTGTGCAAAACTAGCAATTTATGACAAGTCTATATGACTAATTTGTACTTCATTATCAATTATGCGATGACAATACTTAAACTCAAGAAATTATTCATCAACAACACCTGTTGGAGATTTGGAGGTGTTACTGCTAAAATTACTACCATGAATGGTACATACATATAAGAAGTATCTAAAATATGATGCAAAGAGATGCACCAGAAAGATATCTTGTTACATAAAATCCATTTAAAACCAAGAACTAAATACTCATTAACTAAATATTCACAGAAAGGAGACTTTTAAGTTAAATAATTACAAAAAAATACCGGTACTCTAGGCTCTATATACTATGCCAAAAAAAAAAGAAAAAATTACTTGCAAAATAGAACAATGTAAAGATTAATTAGATGTTCTTTCTTCTGTGGTATTAACTGCATCTACCAACTACGGGAACAAATTATTTCCAATATCCCTTTAGTAGAAAAGACAACAAATCCTTTCGATAATATTATGGCACATACAGAACTATAGTATTCTACCATTCCGATCAAGGAAGAGGTCAGAGCTGTACCGTAGATGACAGGTTTCTCCTCATCGGTGCTTCTGTCCACCTCAAAAAATTGCTCAAGAGGATTATTTGCTGTCTTAGCCGATGCTGATGTTGCGGCTGCAGCGGCCGAAGTTTCTGATTTAGCAGCAGAACATAATGTTCTCCTAAGAACCCTTGACAAAAGCATGATGAGATACCCAATATCTGATGCAAAATACAAGAAAATCAATCAGGCTATCCATTATGTGGAAAACTACATATAAGAGGCTCTCTAAAGCAATTGCTTTCGCCTAGCAGTTGACATCTGTAATGCTTTTCAATCAGGGTGCTCATAACATAAAAAAACAAAACTATATGTACAAAACTTTCTAAAGCAATAGTTTATTCCACCAAGGAATTAAGATCTGTACTGCTTCTCTTGCTAGGTGCATCTGTCACCTGGCTTTTGGACTAGATTCTCAACTCGAGAAGGAAGTCAAACATTTGGCAAACATGAAAATATGCAACTCTTGGCTATAGCGGAAAGCAGAATCAGCTTCTGGGCCTTAAAAAGTTCAAAATCTGATTCAACTTCATTTGCATCGAGCTTCAAAGGGAAACTGTTGGGAAGACTTCAGTTACGAAGCTGTTAAGCTACTAAGGATACGTTTGCAAATGCTTCTCCTAACGAAACCTCTTTGATGCTTTATAGCTCCAGAAAAGTCTGAAAATAGTATAGAGCTGGAAACTTACATAATGGCAGTGGGAACTTCCAGTGGGGGATCCTAGTGCTTCTCTAGTGGAGTTTCCAGTGCTACTTTGTAACACTAGAGGAGTGGATGCTTAAGCTTCCCAAAACTATCTCATAGCATCAGAATAGTGTAATTCTAAAGTACTTTTTTTGGGTTTTGATTGGGGGATGCGTGGTGTATGAAAGCATTCCAACTGTGGCCTAAGTACAGCTCTACTTAACAACACTTCTTGTAAACGCTCTTGTCTGGCCAAACAGGCCTTAAGAGTAGATGTCATGGTGTGGAGCATCATGTCAATAATTGCAAGATAACCAACCTAATGTGTTTGTAGAGAACAATATTTGAAAGCTAGTACAATATCTCCAACAGAACAGCTTAACAAAAAACAACTATTTTTGAAGAGACATTCCTCGTTTCTCATCAAGATTTAAATACAATCTACTTGATTTGGTGTATCATGGGTTGCTATCGTAAAAATTAGCATAATCTTGCAAGTGCAAAAGCAAGAGGCTAGTGAAACTAAAGAACCAGAACAATCTAGTACCAAACAAGAGCATGAAAGAAGATGAATCATAAATATAATTGATAAAGACAAAAAAGCAACCCCCTCAGCTACAGGATAGTTTGAAATGTCCCCCTCAGCTTTTATCTTTTTTTCTTTTATTTACAACCCCTCAACTTTTGATTTTTTTTTTTTGTTTTATTCGAGCAGTTTTAGTCAGATAAACAGGAGATTCACTAAACCCAACGATCACTCCATTAAGTTTAATAACTCTAATCATTTTACAGCAAATGTAACTGCAAGAGTTAACATAAAAATTCGACAAAATCCTAAACTTAACTAACAGGAACAACTCAATCAACAAAAAAAAAATTAGAAGATGAGGGCAAGTCAATCAAAAGAAAGCAAAACTTAGGCCTTGTTTGGCATCATTGCATTAATTAATTTCTTAAACACCAACATCTATATAATTGAATATACCACCTTGGCTTGTTGATGAATGACAACTTAAAAAAAAAGAGCAAAAAAGAAAAAGAATGGTTGCTTCCAAGTTTTTTGTTTTTGGTTGCGAGCAATCCACCATACACTCCTATACTATTTCATGTCGAAATTCTACTGTATAGAACCAATCAAATTTCCACAAACAACTCAAGATTCCAATGCCCAGTTTTATAACACTTGAGGAAATTCCATTATATATCATTTAAGATCTCCAATAATTGCAGCATAGCACAACTCCATCCAAAAAACAAAAAAAAAGCAAATAAATCTGCAAAATGATGCATATATTAATATTATATCCACACATTTAGAGGGATACCAGTCTGTTCCAAGAAAAATCAAAGATGGAGAGAAGAAGAATCAATTCGAGGAAGGGAATAGATGGATCGGAGGGAGCTTGGAAGAGAGAGAGAGAGAGAAATAAAATGTGCGAGGAAGGGAGCAGGGTGTGGAGTTTGGATTCGGACGACTCCATTTTGGGGTTTAGGTGAAGGGCCGAAATTGGGTGCCACAACAGCCCAGTTTAGCCCAGTTTAGACTAATTTAACCCCTTCACTAATTTAGTTTTGTTAAGTATATTAAAAAAAATTGAGAAATTTTCAATAGGATTTGTAAAGCTATCTTTGGACGTCGAAATTAGATATGCAATGATAACTAATTCTGTATAAAAAAATTTGTGTGTAAACATAGGAGTTTAATTTTTTACTTTCTGAAAGATCTTCGCATCAATGATTTATTAGAATACCATATTACATCTAATTTAGGTGATTTATCTTATTCTAAAAAATATGGCTTGAAGAAGCATATCGTATCCATTCTAGACATTTATCACACTTTTCATCTACCAAACACCGCACACTTCTTGACTAAATTGAAGGAATATAACAAATAAAATACCCATGTATTCAAACAGGGTCTTTGGCCCTATTTGGAGGAATATACCAAATAAGATATTCATTTATTTAAATAGGGTGTATGGCCCTATTTGGATGTTGGAAAAAGTTATCGTTAAATAACTTATTCGGCATGAAATTTTTCTTATGTGATTGGAAGCAAAAGATTTAATTTTTGCTCATCGAAAGGTCTTATCATCTATGATTTAGTAGAATAGCATATCTCACTTACAAGATGACTCATCTTATTCTGAAAAATTGACTAGAAAGTAGAATATATTACTCCATTCAAGATGTTTAATTATATTTCTCATGTACTAAATACTACGATCTTGTTTGCAAGTTGGAATAAGTTATTCAAGGATAACTTATTCAGTATAAGGATTTTCTACTGCGATTGTAAAAAAGGAGTACGATTTTTTGCTCATTGAAAGGTTTTCACATCCATAATTTAATAGGATAGTATATATAAGAAAACGACTTGAAGGCCAAATATTGTATCCAATTCTAGACTTTAATTACACTTCTCATCTATCAAATATAGAAGCTTCTTAAGTAAATTATGAAGGTATATCGAACAAAGTATTCATCCATCCGTATAAAACCGCACAACTTCTTGAGTAAATCAAAAATATATCCGAAATAAGATATTCATGCATCCAAACATGGCCTAACTTTTATTAGTTGTCAACGGCCGATAGCCTAAACAAGTCCTCTCAATTTAGAAAAGAAAATGAAATCAAAATAATTAAAAACGGATAATTTTACATGTATCCTCATAATATGATTACAAATTAAGGGATAATTTTACATGTATCCTTATAAAAGGATTAAAAGTAAGGGATAGTTTTGCATGTATACTTATAAAATTTTAAATTATGGATATATTAAATTATTAAATTTATCTGTCTAAAACTCCAAAATATTCAAATTTATTCCTACAAGTTATTGCTAGTTGGTCGTAAATTTTTTCCATTTAGACTGTTATGCTCTGATCAAAATATAGGTTCAGTAAAATCTGTTTAGAATATATAATTTATGATTCATGTAAAATTACACAAAGTTTAAATAAAAACATCAACATGGATAAAGAATATTAAATATAATTAAAAACATATTATCAAAAATTTGGATTATTATTTGGTAAAAAAAAAAAAAAGTCAGCTTTAATTGATTAAGTGATGGACATGAATATATTTGCAAAAGATGCAACTTTAAATAACAATAATTAATAACTAAAACTTTGTAGGATAAATGTGCAAATTCATTGGCATATGAATTATGAGGACACATAAGTAGTTAATCCAAAACTTGAACGATTATTTTCAACAATTTTACAAACGGGCAAAAACTATCGTACGTGAAAAAGTTATGTTTTAAAAATATTATTTTCTAGAATTTTACGTTAAATCAAGCACCCCCACTAAAAACAGGTTACGAGCATTAGATTTAACAAAATCCCCATTAAACTTCACAAAATTCTCAGTTTAACTACCGAAACACTTCAGAAAATTCTCAATTAAATTAAAATAACACAAAGTGGTACCAAAAAATGAACTAAAAGGTCCGTTTTAAAATTGCATATAGCTTTTGCACTTGAAAATACTAAAGTAGCATACAGTTGATATCCATACATTTTTGTTGCTATGTAAATTTCATCTAGTGCAAGCCCGACACAAAATTCACTTCAATACAAACACTAATATGAGAAAAATAGCCAAAAAGAACAACTTAAAAAACAAAATAAAGCTTGCTATGCAAATAAACAGCAATTAAATTATACATTATTATGAGCTCACAATTAAGAGCTTAAATAGAAAAATTTTAGGCCATGGCCTCTTTAGATATTATCCTATATTAATATCATCTTTGTGCTATCCCTGCTCTAAAAAACAGAAGTACAAAACTCTATGAACTGGTGAGGACATCAAACCACAATTAATTTACTTCCAGTGGATCATTCCTCACTGAACCTAGTAGCATACATTTCCTGTTTTCTTAGTTTGATATATCTAGTTTTCCATTATATGAAAAACTACATATAATTACAAATTCACAGCAAAACCAAATGAGATCAGGGAAAAAAAAAAAAAAGGGGGGTTTGTCGATTCAAGGACGAAACTAAGGATCTGAGATTGAGAACTCTTACCAATGGATCGGAGCACCGAATCGACAAGCGGCACCGCCGAGGGCTCGGATCAAATCGCCGTGTCGAGGATCGCCCACGCGGGGTCGAGAAGGTCGGGGGCCAAAGCTGACCTCGGAGAGGACGCGGAGAGCTCGCGTAGAGGTGAAGGAGAGGGGGGCTGAGTAGACGTGTAAGAGAGGGAAAGGCTCGAGCTCGGAGCGGTCGAGGGGGATCGATCGGGTTGGGTTAGGGTTAGGGTTAGGGTTACGGTTAAGGATAGGATTAGAATCGCATTTGGCTCAAAATAAATATATTTAACATAAAAATTATTATTCGATAAAAAAATATATATATAATTAAAAATAATTATCGTTAAAATATAAATATAAATTAATAATAAAAAGAGAAGTAATTCTGTACTTAATGTTATAAATAAAATAAAAAAAATCCTTAAGTGTTGATCAATAGAAAATAAAAGTGTCATTTTATCCTTATCCAGATTAAAAGATAATTTAATGTCGAGAGTATTTTCGTAATTAAACATCACAAAAGTTTTAAAAAATTTTAATTGATACCCCTTTCACAAATTTAGGCATTAATTAATTTAGTCATTAATTTAGCCATTCATTTGAGAAATTATAGAATTACAATTTAAGCATTATTTTTATATCAATATCTAAAAAAAATTGAAAATGGGTAAACATTCAAAGCCAATATAAATATTATGTTTAAGAAATTTTAAAATTCGTCTAATTTAGACATTAATTTTGTATTACTATTTAAAAATTTTTGAATGTTGGTAAATATTTAAATTCAATACATTTAATATCTTTAAGGAATTTTTTAATTCCTCTAATTTAGACATTAATTTTGTATTGCCATTTAAAAAAATTTAAAAGTGTGTAAATATTTAAATTCAACATATTTAATATGATTAAGGAATTTTAGAATTCCTATAATTTAGACATTAAATTTGTATCAATATTTTAAAAGATTTGAATGTGGTTAAATATTTAAAATTTAATAGGAATATAGGATATAATTCAAATTTATTTTCAAAATAGAATTTTGAGGGCTAATCTAATTCAAATTTTAATAGTAAAAAATTCATCTTTTAAAAATAATGAGATTATGTATTAGAATTTAAACTGAAAATAAATTTGAAGTCTAGAATCTAAACAGTATGTAGAAACCCACTATAAGTCTAAACAGTATAATGCAATTTAAACTAACGACTGAATAAATATAGACTATACAATTTAAATTTTAACTTTATAATAAATCTCCACTATAGAGTTTTAATAAAGTAAATAAAATTAGGACTATAGATAAATTAAACGAATCTGCTGGGAACAAATCTAAACTACTTGTATATTTTACCAATTTGATCAGTCTAATTGATTTGATTTATTAAGTTGGTTTTGATTTTTACCTTTAAATTTTTTCAATTTTTAGTCAATTTTTAAAATTTTAGTTCCTTACCTTTTTGTTTGCAATTAGTTTCCTAACTATTATTATTTATTTTAACTAAGTATCAATAATTTTAAAATCAAATCGCACCGGTTAGTTCGACCAATCAGATCGTACTCCAATCTATCAAGCACTCGGTTTAATCCTTTGAACTGAATGAGATTAATATTAGTTTTGAACCATTAGAGATAATAAATGTTTTAAAATATAATGATACTTTAACCGTCAAAGAAAATAAATATTTTAAATGTAAAAATTAAAAAGGTTTGTGGTAAAAAAGTAATTGTAAGCGATGTCGACAAGTCAAATTTGGGCAGATTTTTCAAAAATCTAAATCCGAACCTGACTATCAATCTCAAAACTTGCATCCAAATCTGACGGATTTTAAACAGTATATAGAAACTTTGGGTTAGTATCAATAATTTATACAGTATATTAAATTAGTATCAATCATTTAAAAATCAGATTAAATCTACTGATTCGACTGGTCAAATTGTAACCCAGACTATCCAGCAGTTTCATTCCACCCTTTGAGCTCCCTTTTCTGTCCACCATGTTTATTTCAATGTCGGTTATCTGTATAGCATGTAAGATTCATGAGTTAATTTAATCGACACTAGTTGAGAATCATGTGGACTTGGAGCTATTGTTGTAGTTGGCATCCTGTTGGATGACTAGTATGATATTGAAGGATTATTCTCTATAGTCTGATTTATGCATGTTTACCCTACACTATGTTGACCGATGTTGCCATTATTAGTATGCTTGGATAGTAGTTGTTTTGACCTATCACCTATCTGTCACCCTGGTTAGAGGGTTGTGGGCATTCGGGTTAGTGTGGGACGGTTTACGCTCGTGCTAGGAGCCGAACGGATTAGTATAGCAGCTTTAGGCTGATGGGCTTTGTTGGGTGCCATCGGGGTTGGACTATGGATCTGGACTAATGAGTATTACTTCGGATTGTGTCGTAGGCACGTTGATTGTTAACCCATTGATCTGGTTGATCATTCATATTGATTATAGCCTACATGGGCCGTATTGAGCTCGACTGATTAATGTTTGTTCCTCGATGGAGTCGCATCCCCCGAGTGCCCCTCCAGAGCTTGGCTATTTATGCATTGCTGTTGATGCTATCCTGAGAGGGACCTTCTTTGGATCAGCCATCTCAATGATGTTGAGGTTCGAGTTCCGGCCATCTCGAGGATGGTGGGTGGTCGCAGGTTGGCGCAGGCTTGATGGGACCTGTTGTGGTAGTCAATGAGATTGGGTTGGTTGGGAGCCCCATTTGAGAATTGATGCATGTATCTCTTCCTTGGCACCGTCATTTGTATGGTCGGTTGGAGGTATAGTAGCTGTAGAGTTTCTTTTTCGTCTTACTTTTTGTTTTTATAGTAGATGATTACTTATGCCTCTATTCGACTTAGTGAATAAATCGTGGGCATTCCTGACGATACCCACGAAGGACTACTTTGTAGTAGTTCTCACACTCTCTGTTGGTGTTCTTTTTGTAGAAACCTCTACATCGATTGTAATTTCTGAACGAGGAAAAGAAGTCACGAGTTAAATCCGTTCCTAATGTTGCTGACCGCGCTAGAGGAATACCCCGGTTAGCTGGTTTTAGGACAGTAGCATTCTACATGTATTTATTTTCAACTTGGTTGAGATGGCAATGCATGTACCCGTTGGAGTTGTATGCACAGTGGACTACATTTTTGGTTGATGTTTAATAGTCTTATTTCAACTCAGCTCTGATATATCTGTTAGCATTGGTACATGCTTTACTCCTGCAGATTAGTCGCTTCGCCTGTGCGGGGTTTCCCGTACAGATGGCGGATCTATTAGCGAATTTCAGTGGAACCTGGGACATGAGGTCCATTTTAAAATTGAGTATAGCTTTTGCGCTTGAAAATACTAAAATAGCATACACTTGATCACCATACAGGCGAACTTTATTTTTGTTGCCATGTTAATTTCATCTAATGCAAACCCGTTAATTGCCATGTTAATTTCATCTAATCCAAACACTAATATGAGAAAATGGCCAAAAAGAACAACTTAAAAAAACAAAGTAAAGCTTGCTATGCATGCAAATAAACAGCAATTAAATTATAAATTATGAGCTCATAATTAAGAGCTTAAATACCAAAATTTTAGGCCATAGCCACTTTAGATATTATCCTACATTAACATTATCTTTGTGCTATCCCTGCTCTAAAAACAGAAGTACAAAACTCTATGAACTGGTGAGGACATCAAACCACAATTAATTTACTTCCAGTGGATCATTCCTCACTGAACCAAGCAGTAGTATACATTGGCCTGATTACTTAGTTTGATATTTGTTCTCGCGACCAAAGTCTCATCTCCGGCCCCTCTTCCCTCTGCTTTTGCCTCGACCACCACGTCCACCCATCGCATAGAATTCAGCTTTACTCGGCTTCAACCCTAGGGATTGCACCCCTCTCCTTTTTGCCTCTTTGGGTCCCTCCTCATCCCTGTACTGCTGCTTCTTTGAACTTCTTGAAAGGAACGAGATTTCTCGGGAACCGCCCGCCCCGAACTTCACGCCGTTTAGGCCACCTGTCGGTTGCCGCTCGTTCAATAAAGCAACTCTCTCTCCGAGAGGAAGCGCATCCTCCTTGGCGAGCGACTCGTGGTTCAAGAATGCCTCCGCGTGCCGTTCATCCTTGACTTCATACAACCTGGAAAGGTAGAAGTTACTTACTAAGCATGCCCCTCATGCACTTACAAATTAAAACCATACACCTCATATATACAATTTTTCTGCATTGCCGAGTTTCCCATAGAAGCATTGCCAAGGTTCCAATCCATCAGGAAATAATCACCATCTCAGTAGGGATGCGTAAGTAAGGTCTAACACATTACCATACTAAGAGCTAAGAACCATACCTCATGCGCCTCGAATTCTTCAACTCATTGTTGTCGTTGTCAGAGTCATCTTCCATTGTCTGAGAATCCATCGATGCATCAGAATTGCTTTGCTCCTCATCCTCTTTAACAGGTTCGAAATGTTCCTCAATAAGTGATCGCTGCTTCATAGAAGATTGGGGATGAAGAGAGAGATACTCTTGCGACTCTTCATCAATTTCAAAGTCCTGCATTGGAAAGATAATGTACAGTGAACGACTTAATTGCAATGAGAAAACTCATGTCAGAGGCAACAGTTAAATCGGCAAATTCCGTGCTATTTCATTCCATTTTTCCTCAAAACACTCATTTGGTACTTCATTGTTGTATTGACTTCCAAACTCCATTAGTAGATTTTGATGAGCATAAGCAAATTAGATAATTTGAGGTCCAATTTGCTGTTATTTCATTACATTCTAATTGTTGTGGAATCTAAGCATGGCCGAGGGTGAAAGTGGAAAGTAAACAACAGAATTCATTTTAATCACACTAAGCTCAACCAAGAGATTCAACGCCATATCACAATCAAGCGAATTCATTAATTTGTATGTCAACTAAATTCTATCGTGATTCAGTAGTAAACAGCATGACCAGTCATCACTGAAAGCAGGCAAAGAACAAAAATTTAGGCAGACGATTGAAATCTTAAACAATGTTTTTTAGGAGCTTTTGCAACTTATATCAGGAGAACTTCTGTAGGATAAGAAAAGCTTAAGATAAACCCTTTTGAGGGTAAATTTCAATCTGATGAACTTCTGTAGGAACAGAAAAGCTTTTGAAGAAGGTAGGAAGCCAACAGTACCTTATTCTCAAACAAAATTGCAAAACGCTCATCTTTCAAGATATCGCTGCTTATTCCTTTATTTTTCTTTTTCTTCTTTGTCATATTCTCATCATCAGCATTCTCCCCTTCACGATCTTCTGCCTCCTGTTCTTTTAGCAGACGAGCTGCAAGATCCCTGTTAACTTTTGGTAGCTTCCTTTTGAGCTGCACAAACAACGCATATATACAGCTACGCATAATAGGGGGTTCACCAACTAGTCAGTTGAAGTTGGTAGAAGAAAGGTGAAAAAGGATAAGGAACAAACCGTAATACGAGAGTCCCGCTCTGCCTTCATCTTCTCTTGCTTTTGCTTTTCTCTGTAAACTTCATATGCAAATGGATCGGCAAGAGCTTGCGCCTGCAAAAAACACAGAAGTTGGTAACTTAGTAAAGAACCCAAACTTCCCACACAAATGAAAATGCTTGGTTTGCACACACTGCTATGCAGCGGACGTAATGAGCTATATGCTACCCAGATGTTGATGTCCAAAATAATTAAAAACCGTGGAGTTACTGGTCATATGAAATGTAAATGGAAAGGGTAAAGAATAAACACAACCGCATGATAATGCAACATCATACAATGACACAAGTGTAGAATGATTTGCATACTGTCAAGCACATACCACCGAGAAAAGAGAGGAAAATGCTTTAAGCATCACAAAATCAAGTATTCTAATAAAGCAAACTACTGTTAACCAATAAGACACATTTCAGGCCCATTTGGCAACCTCAAGTAGCTCGTAAAAGAGTGTTTCTCTGTTTTTTGTGATTGCCTTGGGTCCCCAAAAAAATGTCTTCGCTACAATTGCAGAAAGCAGCGTTACCTTTTTATACAGTCGGTAATCTATAAAGTATCCATGCATGTACGCTCTTAACAGATTGGTTCCAATTAAGTCTGTCAAATTCAACCGTTCAAGGTCCTCTGTAGTCAAAAATTTGTAATCATCATATATGGTGGTTTGTGAATTCTCTTCCATCTCTTCCTACAGAGAAGAACATCAAATTTTCAGTTAATGAATAAAAAGCATGCAAAAAAAAAAAATGCAAAAAAAAGTGAGTAAATGTTAAGCTATCACACCGTTATATTCTCAAGGTAAGAGCACCACTTTGGAGCAGGACCTAATCCAGGAATGAAATAAGCCGGTATCTGACTGCTGTCTAAAGCCAATAACATCAAACCGCTATTCTTAAAAATGCAAATGTCATTTATGCTCCCAGTGGTTGGTTCTATACTGGTCATATTCTCGCCCTGCGGAAAAGGTAAAAGTCACCAAAAACCAAATATAGTTACTTGGTTTCTCGAACTGGACTTGCAAGGTTGTTATGAGGAAAGCACATGAATTATTAATTACATAACTCATTTGCATAATATACTTTATCTACTGTTTTTAAATACAATATGAATGAAGCACATGAATTATTAATTACACAACTCATTTGCATAATATACTTTATCTACGTTTTTAAATACAATATGAATGAAACAAATACATAAACATTAAATTAATGTATTCCCATGCATTTACATTTTAAGAAAACCAAATGTTTCCGTGTCGCCAAAAAATGATCATAGTAAGCATAAGCATAGATAATTAACAGTTAAGGTCCAGATAAGGCAAATCAAAAGTATAAATTAAGACGAGTAACAAAACTATATCACTAAATTAATATATCTACTCCAAAATGTATGAAAATAAGGAAAGACTGACAGAATTAGTTATTTCATTCCGACTGCAGTAATGATTTAATAACAACTTTTAGTATCAGCATGACCTGTACAAAAATACAGGTATGCATATGGACAGTTAAATGAATGCACATATCACAAATGCAAAGACATATATCTTTGATTTCTTGGCAGAAAAAATAAGAACTCACTGTATTGGGATCCCAAATCCTGACTATATGACTATCAGCAGTAATCAACTTGGGTTCGGTGAAGTTAAGAGTCTGATGCCACTTGATACCCAATATTGGACTACCGTACCTATAATCCAATCAAGATAATTATTAACCAAAATAGCTTTAACAATGACCAGAGAGAAATGAATATAAACTATGATTAATCACCATCAAAGCAAATATTGAAAACTCACATGTGATCCTTAACTCTTATGGGATTGGACATACGCAAGTCATAAATTGATATCTGCATTTTAACCAGCAAAATATAAAAACATAGGCAGTAGACAAGTGAAAGCCCGAAGAAGTATGATCGGAATTTTAGATAACAAAGGTACTTCAGAGTATAAACTACGATAACAAAAGAAAGAAAATCAATGAAACTGTTTGAATAGAATGGAGCAATCATATTTAAGGTTACAAAAACTCGAACTTTAAATGTAGGGTTACACAGAATGCTAAGGAAGTAAGGAGCTTTAACAGTTGACAGTAACCAAAGATATAGAGCTACTCTTAGCATGTTCGGCATCAAAATGAAATTCACATATATATATATATATATATATATATATATATATAGAGAGAGAGAGAGAGAGAGAGAGAGAGAGAGAGAGAGAGTCTAACTATGGTGCTTTTAAAAGCACCAAGCACTTGGTTCTTGTAAGTTTTTCGTCATTAGATCTACCCCTTTGATCATTTCCACCATTAGATCATACTATTCAATCAACAATCCACTCAACCCTAGAGGGCTACTATCATTCTAACTGCACATCCCTTAATCCAAGAGCGGAAAACCTACAAGCACCAATGACTTGGTACTTTTAAAAGCATAGGAGCTCAATTCTCTCTCTCTCTCTCTCTCTCTCTCTCTCTCTCTCTACACACACACACACACACACACACACACACATATATATATATATATATATTCAATTCACAGAAAAAGTACAAATACGACAAATAGAACACTGGAGTGCTAAAGCAATTAAATAGATAAGAAGGCATCACATAGGCAATAGGACCAAGGTTATAAATAGCGGATAGCGGGTACATAGCGCTTCGGGGGGTCGCATACATAGTGCGTGCTACGAACCAAATGGCAGGTTTCACAAAAAACCATATAATCTGCCTATATTCCTTGTAGAAAATACATATAACTTAGAAGAAAAGACAACCATTATCTTTTTTCAAAATATTATGATTTAGCAAACCAAAAAAAAACAAAAAAACTCTAAAATCTTTAACCAATTTACTGTGTTTGATCATTTTATTTAACTTCAAAACCCGACACGATAAGACAGTTTGACCCATTTGCAATTTCCACGCTTTTGGGCACATAGAACCCACTTCGATTCGACCCGCTTTATAGCATCTGCTTTAGCAGGTCCAACGCCGCTAAAGCAGCTGCAACAACTCCACTCTGCTAAATCTCGTTCTAAATGTTATAGCGTAGCAATAGCATAGTAATTCTGCTATAGCGGTGTAAGGACAGAGATTTTGGCAGTGTAGCTGAACTCTCTGTTGATGATGTTTTTGTGTGTAATTTAATTACATAAGCACTCATCAAGTTTCAGGAGAAAACGAGTTAGAACGGAGAAGTTACGCGATCATTAGTATTCACTTAAGTGAATAGTAACTCCGGTTTTCCGGAGAGGCCACGAAGTAGAGTTGGCTTTCGGCGCGTATCGGACTTCGTTCATAGCGATCCAATAGCTCGTTTTGAATGGTTCAGCTATTCTGGAAATAATGGCACTGACGGATTTCAGATCTGAGGCACGGCTATCGAGAGAAAGAGGTTGGATTTATATATATGGTTTTTATATGTGGCTTATAGTGGAATCAAAGAGGGTTGATTTCGTCGTGAATCGGAGACCAAATCAGATGAAACAAGATGCTAGATTCAATGCCCCAGTCGTTCTGAACGCGCTGGCGCAATCCGTTCGAAAATCTGACAGACGGATCTTCGGGAATTGCGAAATGATCGCTGAGAGGTCAATTTGGCAAAATTGATTAATCGCGAAAAGACCCTATATTTTATGCGACGTTTCGCGCAAATTCGAACGTCAAGGGACTTTTACGCAAAGTGCACATGCTGGCAGGGGGCTTGGTCGAAAACTATTGGACTAGGGGGGTTTTATGCAAGATTGCATCATGTATATATTACATGATCTAGGGTTCCAAGCTAAAACCCTAACCCGAGGTCACCTCAGCTAACCCTAGCCCACCAGCCGCCCTTAGCTTCCCCCTGCCCGTGCAGTGCGCATGCCCTGGCCGCCGGCGAGCGCCCCCGGCCACCGGTCATCTAAGTCCAAGCGCCATCATCCCCTGGCCGAGACCAACCTCCGGCACCGTCGCCGGACGATGCCGCCGTCAGCGCGCGCTCCGCCAAAGCCAACTAAGTGAGCTGCGGCCAGCTCGGGTCGGCCCAGACCGAGCAGGCTCGAGCTCGGGTTTCGCGTGCGGCCACCGCTCCCCTTCAGCCACGCCGCCCTCCAGTCGGTCCCGGCGACCTCCGGCAACCCCGTGCGCACACCCCCAGCCGTCCCCGCATGCCGCCGGCCGCCGCTCGGCTTCCCTGCAGCCGCCCAGTTTTGGGGCGGGCCGAAGCCGAGTCTCCTCGGCTTCCAAGCGTCGCCGCCGCCCACCGACGAGTGCACTACCTCTCCCTCGGCCTCCGGCGTCGAACCGTCGCCACCCCGAGCTCCTCCAGTCGCCGCCTTGCCGCCGGTGCCCTTGAACCCGAGAGGAACTAGGCGGGTTGGATCTCCACCGCCGCGCCACCGGGTGCCACCCGCCGCCGGCCAGCACCATCCCCGGACCCCCCCCGNGCGACCTCCGGCAACCCCGTGCGCGCACCCCCAGCCGTCCCCGCACGCCGCCGGCCGCCGCTGGGACCTCCTGCGGCCGCCCAGACTCGTGCGGGCCGAGGTCGAGTCCGCTCGACTTCCAAGCGCCGCCGCCGCCGCCCACCGAAGGGTGCACCGCC
This sequence comes from Ananas comosus, assembly GCF_001540865.1. NCBI lineage: Eukaryota > Viridiplantae > Streptophyta > Magnoliopsida > Poales > Bromeliaceae > Ananas > Ananas comosus. The sequence continues at coordinate 6,614,631 of NC_033642.1, read as the reverse complement.
TCTCCCTCGGCCTCCGGCGTCGAACCGTCGCCGCCTCGAGCTCCTCCGACCGCCGCCTTGCTGCCGGCGCCCTTGAACCCGTGAGCAACCTTGGGGAGTTGATCTCCGCCGCCACGCCACCGGCCACCTCCAGCTGCGGGCCAGCGGGTACCCCGGACCCCACCGACCGTCCGCACCCTCCCCTGGCCGGACCGCCCGCCGTCCGGCCGTCGGCGACCAACCCTAGCCCACCCGGCTCCGGTAAGGCTGTTTTTTTGTTCCAGCACTGAATTCCGAGGTTCCGGTCACCTTTCCGGTGATCCGATAAGCCTTATAGACTTCGGGAAGTGAGCACGATGATCTAAAGCTCGTGCTGAACATCGTGCTCACCTCCGACAGGGACAGAGATGCCCTGGATTGTGCATTAATTGCAACCTTAGCGATGTGCGCACTGTTTCACAGGTTTTCGCGTCGCTCGTGCGTGTGTCACAGTGGCCGGCAGTGCTCCGAAAGGTGAGCACGGCCTCCGGCACGCTGAAACCTATCAGCGAGTGCGACGATGTGACTAATCGATCCCTGGTTTGTGTGTACGGACCATAAAAGCCCTGAAATCACATAAAATGATGTGATTTCATCTATCAGTAAAGGCTTTTATGCTTTTTGGTCTGTCGCGGCTGTTGTTGGCAGCACGTGTGAGTAGTGGGTAACCTCTGGACTGATTGTCCAAGGCCCCAGACCTTTGCAGAAATCGGAAATGCATTTCCGGTGCGTTTGTCGGCAAAATCCACCGAAGAAATGCGGTTTTTGTTCGGAATTCTGCCGACAGTGCCTTGTTAGCAATTGTTGCGTCGCTGAGTCTTGTTGGCTGGTCACCCGCGTCATCTCGAGAGTTCGGAAATGACGGGTGAGCGACGGTGGGTTCCGGTGTCGAAATTGACACTTCCGGGAACCCGGATCCGAACAATTATCCGACGATAGTTGTTTGGTTATGTATCCTTGTGTTTGCCGCCAAATCCCATGATTAATGGTGTTTAGTGTCAGCGGGTGACTCGTAGCATGAGTCGGTGCGTTCCGGGACAGTTTGTCGGTCCCGACGGAGTCCCGATGCGATTTTCGGGACATCCGGCGAGTTACAGTAATCGATTTTAGGAAACCGATCTCCGTGGGATTGTTTTTGGGGTTGTGGATTCAGTGGTTATTAGTTATGGGTTAGACACTAACACGGTGGACCCTTCGTAGGTCCAGGTTACTTTCTTCCGCAATCAGAAGACAGATGCGACATTTGTACAGATAGGTACTTCGATCCGAAGTCGGTACAGTGGTGCACGCTCGGTGATGGTTTCTTACCCTTACTCCCTGGTTGTTATACATGCTTATACTATATGTTGAGCCTAGCACCTATACCATGTTCCTTGTTGCTCTACTTAGCTGTTTTACATATCCTTTATCATGTTTACAGTAGAGCGGTTTCGTGACTATCTGTGACCTAGTCGGTCAGTGCATTGCATCTGTTTCGTGACCTGATTGGTCGATCGTTGTATCTCGTATCTGTGACCTATTCGGTCGGCTCCTTGACTTCTGTCGTCGATGACCGTTGAGGTCGGTGTACCCTAAGGGGTTGGATTGTCGGCTAGTGGCTAACGGTAGTTCTGGATTTCAGTGATACATGATGTCACATTCGTGTGACCTATTGGTCGGTACTTGAGTATACTATTAGTTGACATTGAGCAGTACTTGCATACATTTGAGAGGATGTCAAGTTGTTCCATCCTAGTTGACCTGAGTGGTCTATTCTTGTGCTTCATTACAGTTTGATGACCTATTGGTCGGTTAGCCCCGAGGGGCAGTGATTGTCGGCTGGTTGCCGACGGTTGGCCATTGAGCATATCAGCATTGATAGCCCGAGACTCGTTCGCATTTCACGATCGCCAACGGTCTGATCCACCACAAGAGGGTGTTCTTTTCCGGAAAAGTGGTTAGATGTGCCAACCTGTGAGCCCAGCGGTCAAGACTAGATTATATGCAGCCTATGAGCCCAGCGGTCAGGACTGGGTGCCAAGCGGTCAGAACTGGATTATATACAGGTAGAGTGGCAGTGGGCATGGGCCTGAGGTCTGCAGACCAATAGGGTAGTTTTCAGATTGGGTATTTTTGGACTTGTCGTCTGGTTGACGCATATGACTATAATAGCGGTTGTTGCTTGCATACTTACAGTTCTTTCTTTACAGTTGTCTTGCTACTATAGTTAATATCCATGTATGCATTCAGTTCTTCCTTACAGTAGCGGTTGTTGTGCTTTTATATATATATATATATATATATATATATATATATATATATATATATATATCTCATTCGTTTATTATCATTGCTACTGTATTTCACTTACCCATACTATTGTTTATCTCTTCCTGATTCGGTGAGTACTCCTTGCCTTCGTCGGCTTGCGGTACCCGCTGGGAGGGGAGACATATTTACATGTTCTCACCTCCCCCACCATTTTTCAGGTATTGCGGACGGTGAGGGTTGAGACGAGACGTGAGACACGTTCGCAGCGGTCAATAGAGCTTCCGACCCGGTTGGTTTAATTTAGTTGCTACTCTTTTTATTTCTGTTGTTATATCTTAGATATATTAGTTCAGTTGGTTTTTGTTCAATTGAATAAATGTGATTTTAGTAAATGAATTAAAGAACTTACGGTTTTCTTTGAGATAAAAACGGTTTTCTACCCCTCGTAGTAGCGTGTTTAAAAAAAAAAGAGTTTCCGTGTGGGAAACAGTTTTAAAAGATTTTCTCGTGGTTTTTGTAACTTAGTATTTCAAAACCTGTTTCCGAGTAGGAAACGTTTTAACTGATAGCTGTGGTTTTATGATTAAACCCTGAAAGTAAATCTGTGGTGAATGGTGTATGAATGTATAAATGGTTGAATGTTGTATATTCATTTGTAGTAGTTGTATCCTGGTTATACGTCTTGTACTTATGCGACGCCATGCAAATACAGGGGAGACTCTGTCCGTGTGAACAGTGGATTTCCTGTATTTGTGGCGGATCTGGCATACCCTGAGGTCAGGTTTTCAAAAAGAAAAAAAAAAATTTCCACTGTGTTTTAGCCTAAAAGAGACCCCGGGGCATGACAAATGTAACGACCCAGCCCGCTAGCAATAATAACTCGTTGGGCCCAACCACCGGCCCAAAATGCTTAAGCCCAGTTATTATTACCAGTGTCTAAGTCTCTTATAAAGAGAATGACAATCCCATTCCCATCCGATGTGGGACTATTGGGGTGTCACAAGCGGTTGCTATTTAAAACATTGATTAGGACAGGCCTAAAACCATGGAAAGCAGTTGGTTTTGCTCATTAGAGCTCAACTCCATGAGTTGACTTTTATGCAATTTTAGAGAAGTTTCGCTTCTTTTTTAAAAAAATTTTGGGGGCCTGGTGTTTAGTATCTTGCTCTACATAGATTGAAGTACTAAGAAACAAAGCTACTAAGTTTTTGGCAACAGATTTTACTGAATAAATCACACCACTTTTTGATGATTATTGATGTTAATTCAATATTCACTGTAGGATCATTCCAACAACTTCATATTTTCAGAAACATATAGGCATGAAAAGCTAATGAAAATAAGTGTTTCCTTAAGTTCTCACTATTCACATTATTAGCTCAGTATTCACTGCATTATCTTATGTTGTACAGAGGAAAGAGAAAGAAACAAAGGAACACATAATGGTCTTGTTAAGTATTATTCATAAAAGAGAGGTGTGGAACTTCAATACTTCGAAGCCCTCCTGCCCCTTGGGCTGCTGTAAAAAAATGTTTTCAAATAAGCTCATATGGCCTTTGCAAGTCTGCTTCCGCAATTAGACAAAAAAAGGACTCCCATTTGTCTCATCTATTCTAACAAGATATAACTTCTAAGTATCTGCAGAATGAGCATATCATCCTAGCCCAACATAGTTGCACATGTGAAGCTCTTTTATAAACTTAAAAAAAAAAAAAATATATATATATATATATATATATAGAGAGAGAGAGAGAGAGAGAGAGAGAGAGAGAGAGAGTTGAACAAGGATACTATTAATAGTTATATGAATAGTGGTTATTATCCGCCTTTCCACCCTTGGATTATTAGTATTCCATCAACCCCCACCAAACCCTAAGCATCCAAGGGTGTAAAAAGTGAATAGTAAATACTATTCTTATACTATTAATAGTATTCTAGCTCCAGTCCATATATACACACACACTAAGAGAGAATGATTAGAGCATTCCTTCATGTTGATTATGAGGATAATTAATAATGCAATTTCAGAAAGCCTTTGGTACTGAAAGCAAAATTTGATATTACAAGAGAAGGCATTCCATGTTCATTTGCTATGCAATTAGCTTCCAACAAAAATTGCTTCGTTAAAATTATGCAACAGAATTTGGATAGAATGTATATACTACATGTGACATTTTGTTTAACATATTTATTTGTATAGGAATTACTATTGCTTATTTATAGTGCCAGCGAGGTATTCTTCTTCACATACAGTAATAAATCTGAAAATAGAAGCAGACTTTCAGAAGTACAATACAAACAAGAACACATACATGCCAATGGAGAAGGCAATTTACATCTTAATGGAATGACAGCATGTGAAGATTATGGCATGTCACTTCAGAAAAACTTCTCAAACACTAGAAGCCAAAATTAACAAAATAATAATAATGATGTAAAAACCATACCTTTCCAGTACTGCTCCCAGCAGCCATGAGGTAGCCTTGAGATTCATCAAACTGCAGAGCTGTTACCTCCTGGGGACACCAAAAATATTTTAATCAAAATCCTCTGTATGAAAGAAAAGGGGGAGAAAATTACTAAGACAAAAAAAGCAAAACACTTACCTGGCCTATGTCATCAGGAGAAGCAGCAGTACTGATTCTACCAACAGAAGATTTCTTTCTCATATCAAAGCACTCAACAGCACCATCCTCGCCACCACAAGCAACAAGCCCATGAATATTGCTGAAATTATCCAAGGAGATAAAAAAAAAATTTATATACAGTTTACCAACAAACAAATACGTCTGACAATACGCAAATAAATAGCAGGTCCAACCTTCGAGAGACAACATTTATTGCAGGTGATTGAGAGGTCAGTGAGGATAGAAAACGTCCCTGTCAAAATGTATATCATAGAAATAAAAGTTAGGATTTCATTTTATACAAGGACAAATGGTCCACTGGACTCGAGAAATAGTATGTTACCTATATAATGATGATTCTAACAGCAAAATTTAAAGATGCTACTAACTATGGTACTTATTGCCAGTCTATAAAATTGAATTTGCTATATCAACAAGACTCTCTATCCCACTTGAAGTAACCCAAAATCATCAAAAATAAGCTGGGGATTTTTGTATTTGCATCAGAATCAGAGAATGCCAAATGATACCTATAATGTAGAAAGGAACTAAGAGCAAAGAATAAGTAAAAAAAATAAACTTTTGAACTTCCACCTCGTCGAATATAAAACCAAAAGCAAAATTTTGCCTTGCAGATAGGCTTTTGTCAATGCCAAAAGGACCTAGTCAGTATAAGAGAGCAAAAGGATTATTGATACTAGCATTTGTCTCACACTAAAAGTCACTATCACAACTTCTCCCTGATTGCCATTCATAGACTACTAAAATTGCGACCAAAACATCTGTATATAACAACAGCAACTAATTTCAGTCGCGTACTAGTAATGCCGCAATATTAACCAAACAAATCTGATGAAAGCAATAAAAGCCATAGAACTATCCTTGCATGTATTGGCTAAATATACAGACAGAAAAAATATACAGATATATAGAGCGATCTATCTATTGCCCCCCTCCCTTTCTTTTTTGTTTCCCTCAATTAAACAGTAAACATAGTTTTTTGCCTTCTCTTCATATACAATATCAGAATACTACTAAATATGGCTTAAAACAGTGACGTCCAACTTTCACAATGTAATTTGCATGCACCAGACCCTAGCCAGTAGCCACAAAGGAAAATTCAAGGCAGCTTATATGAAGCACGCTTAAAAGGTTTTTTTTAAAAAAAGCACGAAAAGAAAAGAAAAAAATTATTAAGTTCAAAGATAATACGGTGACCTGTTCCAAATTGATTCTGTACAGATCTGGTGAGGAAGCAGCACATAGCAAGTCGCAGGACCAGCAATCATATGCAATATCCCTTCCCATCCTGGTAATAGAAAAATATTAGTCTTTATGCAAGCTCAACAGTTCAACAGGCAACAGCAACCTTGGACTAATCAGGCTTTCAGGAATAACAGAACACCAATGCAGTTAAACCCTCCTATACCAAGTGAATACAGAAAGAAACATTGTATCATAGAATATTCACAGAGAGAGAGAGAGAGAGAGAGAGTTTAAACTAACCTCGGAAGTCTCAAGCTATAGTGGCTTCCATACTTCGCATGTAGGCACACAGAGCGATCAGAACATAAAAATGCTATCTTTGAATAGTCTTCATCTAATACCTATATAAGAGACCCTAATTAGTTATCACAGCAATGACAACTATAAGTACTTTACAATTTAAAAGATCGCTCACTAATCTAAAATACCTATAAAATACATATAAAGGGAGAAGGTTATCAGCAAAGAGTCTATCCTGAGAATCCAATAAAGAAGTGCATGATACAACTTGAAACTTTGTCGCAAATCTTTCTCAAGGAATAATACAGGCAACAAAAAGCAATTACAATTTGCAAACAATAGAAAAGGAACTCTAATTAGATTTACTTAACCCAGGTATTTGTAAAATAGGAAGCACACTGGATTTAAGTTGTTTATATGCTGCATGAACAGGTAGATGTAAACAGATGGACTAAGTAACGACTGCTACTTACTAGGACTTTTTTTATTTACTTCAGTAAATCAAGGCTACTCAAAAAGCATGTAGTATTTCAGAACATTACAAGCACTTGATACACCATTCGAGCAACAAGCACCAGATTATATTGACCTTGTACTAAGGGCCTACTTAGGCCCTTCTCTTCTTCAGGGCATAATGATGTTCGATGAATTGTTACTCGAGCCCAAAATTGCTTCTCTTCACAAAATCAGAAGCTCAGCAAAAGCCACAAAATTTTCTAGATGTGACTGCAGATTAAAGCAAAAGAAGAAGCGGAGCAAAACAAACATGACATTGTTAAAGCACCCTCAAAATCTCATTTAATTTTCCCACCACAGCAGAAGCTACAAACTTTTCAGTTTTTCAGATGCTTTACTAAAGGTGAGTACAGTACAAAGCAAAATAAGAAGCCAAGTCCCACAAGCACTAAATCATGTAGGCTCATCGCATCCATTTCAAGCTCATGTCACTCATGCAATGGTAGCTTCCCGAAATGTATTGACTTCTGCCATGACCCATGCCAAAATAGAGTGATCCTTGATTAACAGACATAAGTGCATAAATATCATGAACTCCCCAAAGAAGGTGCCAATGGCACAGAAGAAAGTTATGAATATGCAGAGAAGAGGACCGGCATTGTTTCAACCTTAATGGAATGTATATTTTAAATGATTCAGAGGTGCATATAGTTTTATACAATGCCTATGTTTAATTCCCAAGCAAATTTCAAGCAAACATACAGCATACTTATATGGATAGTCGATAAGAACTAATGGGTTTGTCCACTCAGAATGTGTAAGATAATACAAGCAAAGTTTAAAGTGCTGTGGCACGGGAGCGTGCTGCTGTCTGCCTGGCACAGTACGGCATCGGCACGCTTCCGTGCCGATACATGATACGCTTGCGTGCCGATGGATACGCATGACCTCCTACTGGCACGTTTTGGCACGGACTTATTTCAGTTTTTTTTGTTCCAATAAGTTCTTATAATATTATTTTGAAAGATTTAATCAAATAATTATGAATATTTGCAATGTATAGCTTGCTATACTCATCAATTAATATAATTGTAAGTTTTTTTGTATGTAAAGTACAACTATACCTGATGCAGAATAAAAATTTTTACATGTTGAAATTTTTAAAATGCAAAGACATCTTTCTTTCTTTCTTTCTTTCTTTTAACCATATTACAGTCTTCCTTTTATAAAATACAAAAAAATTATTTTCAAAATTATTTTCAAAAATTATTTTTTAATTATTTTTTTCAAAAAATTATTAAATCTATTAAAAAACTTAAGCAATAAATTATATAACAAACAAATTAAATAAATTTAAGTATCAATTGATTTAATTTAGCTTTTAATTTTATCAGTAATTTCAATCTTCTAACGCAAAAATTAAATTTTATGTTTGATGTGCCTCAAAATTTGTTTATTGAGTTCGATTTTGTTCCCCTAATTCGCAAAAAATTTCACGATGCGACAAATTTTGATAAAATAATTTGTAAAGAAAAAATGGATGTTTGTGGTAGAAACAGAGGGCTCGGGCCTAGAGCCCGCAGCCCACTACTGACATCCGAGGGGGATGCGGGGGGCTTCGGCCCCGCAGTATGAATCAGATATGTAAATTAAAAATTTGTCAATATATTGACAAACAAAAAAATTAAATTATAATTTTTTTGGCTTACTCAACAAGTAGATTTTTGATTTGCAATGTCTTTGGGGGATGTGGGATACTCGGAAGTTTCTTGGTATCCCAAAGAACAAAACAAAAAGGAAAAAAAAGCAAAAAGCAAAAAATAAAAATAAAACAACAATGTCGACACGGCACTGTGCCGCGGCACACTCTGCCATAACGCACGGTCTCGTGTGATACGGCGGAGTGTGCCGCGGCACGAGGGGGGGTCCGAGACCCCCCTAGGCACGGTACGTGCCGCCCCGTGCCGTACAGCATGAGGCGGCACTTTAATCCTTGACTACAAGACAAAAGCCCACATCAACTGATGATACCAACATTATTGTAAAACAAGATGGAGAGAAAATGGATTGGTGCTATTTGATTTCTCCAATTCGTAATCCAGATTTCACAGCACTCTGTTAAGTTAAGTGGCTTTATCATCAATTGGGAGCACTATTATGAACATGAAGATTAAATGTACTGGTCTAGGCTGACCATAGAAGTGAGCTCATACTTAAAAGCAAGGATCTCTAGAATTATGCAAAGACTCAACTCACACCCAATATCTGTAAGTTAAATTTTTTTGAAGTCATCTACAAAAATGATAGGGTCACAAATACTTCTCACCAAAAAATTTTAAAAAAATACCAATTAAAAAAAATAAAATTTTAAACACCCCAACTATCGACTTTAGTAGAAACATTGCAGAGTGAACATCTAATAATACAAATTCGAATTTGTGGTCTGTAAAATCTTTGAACCCGCCTTATATCCCAATATTTCCATATATTTTCAAACCTTAGGAATGAAAATTCATAAAGAGCCTTATTTGTTGCAAATCACCACTTAGAACAAAATTATCACCTTGAACTGTCAAATACTAAAATTTGAGCTACTATGCTTCGTCAACAACACAAGGGAAAGAATCAAAGATGTTTAACAGTGGCTTGTATATAAGAAAAATTATTGGCCTATCAAAAAGTGGCATTAAAGTTTGTAAAATAACAAAGAATATTGCACAAGCAACAGAAGAAGTGGAAATAAGATAAAAAATATGCCTGATCTGCAAAATAGCTGGAAAGCAAATACACAATAAGACAAATAAGAAATGAGAACATTAGAGGGAACCTGGAAATTTATAATTTCTGAAATGAGATGCCTTTCAAACTTCATTGACAACTGTTTCAACTCATATACTTTTACTTGTGGAGGATAAATACCTAAAACAAAATGACTGCATTAACATGTTTCAACTCAAATAAAATCATGGTTACCTAAAACAAAATACCAAATGACTGCATTAAACATGTTTCAACTAAAAAAAAATCATGGTCACAAGAAGTACTCAAAAATTCCACCACCACCATGCGCTAGAAAGGCATGATTTCACAGTTACAAGAAAAGAGAACAATTCACTCTCATTAAATTAACTATAACCATATGAAGAAAGATGATTACGAACTCATGTACCTGATGCAATAACATACTCTCCATTAGGAGTTGCCTTAATTTTAGTTGTTGCTGTCTCAAAACTTAGGTCCTGGATTAGGTCCACTCTTTGCTGATAACCTAATCCTCGATAAAAGGAAAAACATTAAATCAGTTGAAAATCATAAAAATCTCTCAAGCCATCATAAAACAGTTAAAGAAAATCTTACAACATGAAAAATAGCAAAGAAGAAAGAAGATAAGAGACATTTAAAAAAAAAAAAAAAAGGTTCCAAGCATTCAGCCAATTTCCTTGACCTTCCTCCTGTTACGTAAGAAATATTACTGCAACCAACCTAGGACGCTCGCTAATTATAGAGTAACACATACGGACGTTTTCTCAATTAAATAAAATCCAAACAGCACAATTTTCAAATCAATGCAATTAGCAAAAGCCCCAAAGTGAGCACAAGTGCTGAAAAGAAAAATAGGAAAGTTTATGATATTAATCTATTTTTCAATTGAAAGACCGAACTATAGAAAGTCGAGAAAAACAAAATGAAATAACAAGGAGGTAAAGATTAGATCAAGTCAGCATAAAACTTGAGGAGGTTTAGGAAGCAAGTGGCAAAAAAATGCCAATGCAAGCAGCAGTAGCTGATGAACATAAAATTTTTCCCTATTATTGCAGTCTTCCCTGGTTCTTACGTTTCTATAGATATGATAGAATTAGAACATCACACAATGAAGGGTTCAGTCATTACATCGTAATGCAACTTATCCAGCTTCTCTCGCAATATGTTAATCCGTTTATTTTTCATAACAGCCATCCATATGATCAATATTAACAATACTACCAACAAAAATTGATACTATCAAATCAAAAGAATTGTGAATTTATGTCTAGAGACAAATGAAAGATGAAAATCAAAAGCGAATTCTCAGTATTAATTTTCTCACATGCTTGTTCTTTATGAACCTCATGTTATCCCTACCGATTTCTATCTAAAAACAATTATTTCAAGTTTCCAACAATATTTCTCTATGATTAAATGCATTTAACCGAAGCTATACAAAATTTATAAATATGATCGTTAGAGAGAAAACCCAACTTCCCATTCATCGAATTAGGATTATATCTCCTAAAGAAAAGATGAAATTTTTCAGAATTTCTAAACTAGAACGTTATAAATCATCAAATTGGGCTACTTTATAGGCATAAATTAAAGAGAAAGAAGGAACAAACTGAATCGGATAGGGTTAGAAGAGGACCTTTGTCCTTGCGAAGGGCTCTCTGCTTCTTCGGGGTGAGCCATGTGGCCGTGGAGCGCTGGCCCGAGAGGGAGTAGAGCTTCACACCATTAATGGAGGTCGACTTGATGCTTTCTCCACGGCCCGCCATGTCAAGGGTGGTGCGAAGAGAGAGAGAGACCCTAGCCGAGGTCCCTGAGTCGATGTTCTAGAGCATAGTTAGTTAATTCGGATTCGGCAAAAATTCGGTACGGATATAATTCGGATAAAATTCGTTTTCTAATTTTTAAATTCTTTGAAAGGTACGGCTAAAAAACGGATTCGCCAATTATTCGGATACGTGATTTATACGGATATTATACGTTCACCAATTAAAAATTCGGGATCAAAAATTCGACTATTAAATTAAATTTTTTTTCTCTCAAGATTTATGCTATTAGCATAAATACTCATAATTCTTTAAGCTAATTAAGTAAAAAAAAAAAAAATAGCAAACTATATTATGCCCCAAAATAAATAAATAAGGGTAATTAAGCAAATAGCAAACTCAAATCTGTATCTCCCTTGGTTTTTAATCAATGCATATGCTTGTGACTTTCAAAAACCTTACTCACAACCTGCCGGGCATATCAAACCTTTTGAGGTCTTAATTCTTAAAACCTTATTTGCTGATTATTCTTGTATGCTGGGTATATTCAATTATTCATGTATGCTGTAGAGATTAAAGATAAAAAAAATAAGTAATGAATCTTAATAAATGCATGTTTACAATGATGCTACATGTTGTAGTCATGGTCTTGTTACTCAAAACCATACAGTTAGCAATTAAGAGAAGATGAAATAAAGAAAAGGGAGAGAGAAACTAAAGCATAAAAATTCTTGTAAAGAACCACCCGATTACTGATCCATCGTTGGAGAGCAGAAGCGGAAGCGGAAGCGGAAGCGGAAGAGGAAGAGGAAGAGGAAGAGGCGACGAGGAGGGCTCTGATTTCTGAAGAGTGAAGAACTCGATCTTCGATGTGGCCCCGCGGGGGCTTCCGGTGGCGTTCGGCGAGCGGCCGGAAGGGAAGAGGGCGAGGGGAAGGGATACGGGCTGGGGTCGGTGGCAGGGCCGCAGGGGTGAGAAGTTAGGGCAAAACCTTTTTGATCGAGTGATTTTTTTTTCTTTTTTTAGGTGGGGTTGCGGACCGAAGGTTTTCTTGGTTTTTTTTTTTTTTTTTTTTTTTGGCCTTTTTGGGTGCGTTTGTTTCAAGGTGCGTTTGTTTCAAGTTATCCTGACTGGATTATAAGCAATCCTGTCAGAATTATCGTATTTGGTTTATCCTCTATATAATCTCGTCGTTAATATAACATTACAAATCAAGCAAAATTATACCGAAAATATTAACGATAGGGGATCGTGTATCTTGCATTACTGAAAACCGGCAATACTACATATTATGTAAAATGAAAATATTTTTTTTAAGGGTTTTTTTTGCAAATAGCCCCCTTATAAATTTTATTTTTAAAATTGGCCCTGTCAAAATTTTATTTGCAAAAATGGCCCTGGCCCCGCCACGCAAGCGCCACGTCAGCACAATGCGGGCGGGGCTGGGCCATGTGTTTAAGTTGAACACGGTGAATCTTCACCGTGTTCAATACAAGGTTTTGTATTAGACACGGTGAATGATTCACCGTGTCCAATACAAATACCTCCAACTTAGCCAAAAATGACTAAGTTGTGGGTGTTTGTATTAGACACGGTGAATCATTCACCGTGTTCAATTATTTGTATTGGACACGGTGAATTACCGTGTCCAATACAAATACCTCGCAGTTAACCATTTTGTATTGGACACGGTGAACCATTCACCGTGTCTAATACAAAAATCTTGTATTGAACACGGTGAATGGTTCACCGTGTCCAATACAAAATGGTTAACTGCGAGGTATTTGTATCACCGTGTCCAATACAAACACCCACAACTTAGTCATTTTTGGCTAAGTTGGAGGTATTTGTATTGGACACGGTGAATCATTCACTGTGTTCAATTATTTGTATTGGACACGATGAATGATTCACCGTGTCCAATACAAATACCTCGCAGTTAACCATTTTGTATTGGACACGGTAAACCATTCACCGTGTCTAATACAAAAACCTTGTATTGAACACGGTGAATGGTTCACCGTGTTCAACTTAAACACATGGCCCAGTCCCGCCCGCGTGGCGCTGACGTGGCGCTTGCGTGACGGGACCAGGGCCATTTTTGCAAATAAAATTTTGACAGGGCCAATTTTAAAAATAAAATTTATCAGAGGGCTATTTGCAAAAAAAGCCCAATCTATGAATCTAGCTTGTATTTGACACACAGCTTTATATGAGCTAATTAATTAATTAAGTGTGCCAAACTTAAAGCAACTCTCTAGCTATCTATCTATATATATATATATCTCCCCGGCCCCATATGGGAGCAAGCACTGTTAATTAATTAGTTTCGTTTATAACAATCGTTCCTATATATGCATTTGATTATCGACATATATAATTAAGGGAAATATATATGTTGNTAAATTTTAAATTTAAAATTTAAATTTTAAATTTTAAATTTTAAATTTAAATTTTAAATTTTAAATTTTAAATTTTAAATTTTAAATTTTAAAATACAAATCTGTATTTTAAATTTTGAATTTTAAATTTAGATTTTAATTTTTTATTTTATATATATTTATATTTATATTTTAGACTTTAAATTTAGAAATTTTATATTTATATTTTAAATTAAAATATTAAATTTGTATTTTTGTTAAAATTTAAAATTTAAAAAATTAAATTATTTAAAATAAAATTTGGTAAAAGAATATTGTTTGTGAACAGTAAAAAAAATTTAATAAATATGACTAAGGACAATTTTGGAATAGACTATATTTTATTGTCTAGATTACTAAATTTTATAGACAGAATCAAACATAGTAACGTTATAAACACTGCAATCCAGCATTACATTACTTTATTAAACCAAACGCACTAATACCGCATCAGTAGTAATCTCATTTAGAAATCCAAGACATCTGGATATATCGAAATTCATACAAATACATAATTTGATGGTTGTGACAATAGACGTGGAAGTAATTTATGCCTTCACGCCATTCATTTTCTCTCTTCTCCCTAAAGCCTTCACATTTGGCTCTTTTTTTCACGCAAAAAAATTTTACCCGGATTTGGTAAAATATTGGAAAGAGGACCAACATTGGAAAGGGGTCCAACATTGGAAAGAGGACCAACATGAGGACCAATATTGGAAAGAGGACCAATATTGAAAAGAGGACCAACATTGGAAAGGGTCAATATCTTGACCAACATATTCCTTTGGACCAAAACCTTTTCCATATATAGAGGTTAAAAAGATGAAGGTGCACATATGCGTATGAGAAGACTTAACCTCAGCTTGCACCTTAATAGTCTCTTCTACCTCACCTTTCTTTCACATTGATTTCTATACTGAGCTTTATATTTTCATTTTTGTTGGATCTCTGAAAGCTCATACTGTTCATATTGCGCCACCCTGAAGACGTGCTGACGGGATGGACAGCGGTCGTTGTATTGCTTAAGTTTGTGTCAATTTTTAGAATTCCTTCTTATTTTTATATGTTTTCTAAATTATATTTAACCAATATATCTTAATGCTTAGTAATCATGCACTCTAAATATATATTTGTATAGTTGATAATGATATATTTTGTTGTCATTCTCTTTTAATTTTTCTTGGTTCTCTTTTTTTTTTTTTCTTTTATAATTATACTTTCGAATTAGCGTCAAAATTATCCGCAGCAAAGCACGGGTTCAACACTAGTACAATATAATATTACACAACTCGAACCAAACGCGACGGGCGAGCGGGCGTTTTTTTTGGGCGAATTATTCGGAAATCGCGAATAATTCACGAATAATTATTTTTGATCAAAAAATCACTTTTTTTTTAAATTTTTCAAAAAATTATTGATTTCAGCTGATTTATTTGTTTCTTCAAAAATTTGCGAAAAATTCGCGAATTATTCACGAATTAACTAACTATGGTTAGAACATCACACAATGAAGGGTTCAGTCATTATATTGTAATGCAACTTATCAAACTTTTCTTGTAATACATTAATTCACTTATTGTTTTCAATAGCCATTCATATAATCGATATTAACAATATTCAAATCAAAAGAATTGTGAATTTATGTCTAGAGATAAATGAAAGATAAAAATCAAAACTGAATTCTCGGTATTAGTTTTCTCCCTTTATTTTTCTTTATGAACCTCATGTTATACCTACCAATTTCTATCTAAAAATAATTATTTTCAAGTTTTTAACAATATTTCCTCTATGATTAAATATTTTTTAACCGAACCAATATAAAATTTATAAAACATAAATTGTTCGAGAGAAAAAACCCAACTTCCCATTCATCAAACTAGGATCTTATTATCGGAAAAAAATATGAATTTTTTCACAATTTATAAACCAAAAAATATAAATCATAAATTGGGCTGCTTTACAAACATAAATAAAGAGAAATAAAGAACAAACTGAATTGGATAGGGTTAGAAGAGGACCTTTGTCCTTGCGAAGGGCTCTATGTTCTCTGCTTCCTCGGGGTGAGCCGTGTGGCCGTGTAGCGCTGGCCCGAAAAGGAGTAGAGCTTTACGCCATTAATGGAGGTCGACTCGATGCTCGCCCCACGGCTCTCTATGTTGAGGGTGAGAAAGAAAAAAAGAGCGAGAAAGAGAGAGGAATCGTGTAGATATACCCTAGGCAAGGTTCCTGAATCGAGGGTTGAGAGGGTTCAGGGGTTCTCCTCCTTCCTTTTGAAAAGCAGCGACGAGAGGGAGGGGGAGAGCGAGGGGGAAAGGGGAAGTGTTTCTTGGTACCAATATAAGCAATATGATAAGTAGATAGATCAAGCAACCAACACGTAGAGCAACGAGCATGTCATATTAGGATGTCAAGTTATACTACTCACGAGTTTAATAAAACAATAGAAATATATAGGAAAACCGAGTAAGATACAACTTTACCGATTTCAGAATGGAGTACTTACCTCTTCAAGTACCCAAGTCCTCGACTCGACCAACGTATCTAGCTATCACCTGTACCTAAAAGATACAATTACCAAATGTCACAATCAGTACCACACGTGTCATCTATACTAAACGACACGCTCAACCTATACCAACGTGCACCACGACCCGACTGGAACATCAATTCCACAACCAAGTTCACAGAAGTAAGCCCAATAACGAACAGACTCAACAGGAAATCACAACAACACTTCTACTATTTAGAGACACACCACTTTAGGTGTCAGGACGACCGCACGGCAAGTGCTCGACGAACTAGACAACAACCACTGAATTAAACCCACGACAAGGCCTAAAGGCACCGCTACGATAATCGGAACACCACTTTGATGTCAGATTACGCACACAATAAAAGTTCGATCCTACGACAGTATCAACACCACAACATTACCAACCAGGTGACATCAAGTCAACCACAAACACGCAACGACCCAATCAAAACATAGGACCTACTTATCGATTTTCGAAATCCGCCTACTTCCGCATAAACCCACCAGGATGTCACGTCAGGCCACAAAATGTCCCGAGTCACACCAAACATCTTCGAATCTTTCCTGCTGTCCCCAATCACCCTATTTTTGGTGTTTGGCAAACCGTAAAGAAAACGCGCAAGAACAGGAGCCACAGCTCCAAAAAGTAACTCAAACCGGGTTCCAGAATATTTATTTCGATATTGAGACCACCCACAACGTTTACACTGCCACAAGGGACACAAATAGCGAGGCGAGGTCAGCCAATGAGGCTTGACACCTATTCAGGATATCCACAATTCCGATTCTGTGAAAACGCAATCGAAACCCAATTCATCGATCTGATCTCGGCTCGATTTTTGTCATTTGCACTAAATCAACCGCGGGAGATTTTGGGACCTCAAACAATCTGAACATCAAACCTCACTAACACTGTTGCTCAACACTTCCCATAGTCCAAAAAGCGTCGTCATACTACAAGAAATAAGCTATATAGTGGCAATTTTTTTGGCGACAGATTCAAAATATGCCGCTAAGTTAAATATATAGCGACCTTTGTAGTTACCGCTACTCTTTATTTCTTAGCAGCAATTTCAGTTGTAATTAACGACTGTTATAGCACTGCCCTTTTCTTTGTAATTCCATATTTGCATAATTAATTAATTTTTCTATAATTAATTAGCTACTATATTAATCCTGGTTGTTTTAATAGATAGATATTAGTGTTAATTTAATAATATTTTATTATTTTGTTATTTGTACTCTTGATATTATGTATTATGTACAATAATGGAGTGTATGTGAACACCAAATAACTAAAACTAAATAGTGAGAATATCATATTCTTAATTAAAAAACCCTAGGCAGACTTTTTAATTAGTTTGCTTGCTCGCCCAGGCAGACGTTTTTAATTAGTTTGCTTGTCGCCCCTTCGTCCTCAATTAACGCCCTCAACTTCGCTTCCTCGCTCCTTCGTCCCACTCAACTTCACGAGCGCGCGGGCGTCTACAATTGTAAACGGCTTCTAAAATTATTTTTAGCGCGCACAGTTTCCTTCCTAATTTTTTTCAAGCGGCTTCTTCCTCACGATTTATTATTTCTCTTCTCGTACGGTACTTCAAAAATCTTGTTGCTTATCGCCGGTGGTTCATGCGTCGACGGCTTGCTGCTTGAAATTGATGCTTGTCGCCAGTGGTCCTCGTCGCTCTCTTGTCGTTTGACGTCGTTTCTTGAAAATAGGTCTCTCGATATCTATCTATTTTCTCTCTCAGATCTTCATATGGTCTTGGACGTGGGTTTTTTGTGGATTTCTATATTTTTGTTAATTAGTATGTAACCATATTCAACTTTCACTGAATTATTACCAAGGAAATAAGAAGGATGAGATATTTTTGTCATAATGAAGTAATTCTCAATATGATTGGACAAAAAGCTATTTATCACCAAAATAGCACACCATTTGTAGACAAATTCTCAATAAAATCATTAATCTGTTATATATACTATTCCATATTTAAAGCATTAGAAGTATCAGACTATAATAAAATAATTCAAGTGTTAGATAATTTATCATGTGCATTGATCCATTATAAAATTTTAAGTTTTGCTTTATTAATTTTAATCTTTTATTAAATAATTATTTGTCTTTTTAATTCTATATAAAAGGAATAATCATCTAATTTTCCTAAATATTTATTTGCCTTTTTTTTCTGTTAGCTAAAAGAGAGCAATCTCTTATAATCTCTATATATTTATATTGTGACCAGGATCTCATCTTACATTCAATATTGTTAGCTACCCATATATAACAGAGCAATTTTTGAGATGTCCCAGAGCAAGTACTTATTTGCATTCCAAATAACATAAAAAGTTTTCATGTTGGGCAAATTACTCATTGTAGAGTATTTATAATTCAAGTATATGAGATAATCTATGATATTGACATTTTCCTTGTCTCAAAACTTTTTTTGTTTTACTTTTATGTTTGAATTTGTATATGAAAATGTTTATTGTATTGCTTATCTTTGATTGTTATCTAGTTCATGCATATTATCTTATTAATATTGAAAATCCATTTACACAAGTAGGGGGCGGAAGACTGGGGACTCAGTTTTGGGAAGTTTATATTGAAGTACCCATTATTTCATCAGAAAAGTTAATTAGATCATATGAAAATTTGAAAACAATTGGAGATGCTGCATTTCAGACTATTTAATTTTTCGCAAATTAAAACTTGGCAGTAGTAAGACTTGTAATTTGTTTTAATTTTTGCAGGTCGAGAATATTCGTAGGTGAATGACATTGAAGTATTACTAGTGCGCTCTTGGAGGAATTTATTTTATTATCTTATTTTTGGTGATTACTAATAAATTTGTCACTTAGTTAATTATTTGAATTATTTGGTATGTTGACATTCATAAATGATTGAACTAATTGATCATACTTTTAGATTGAATGAAATATAATGGTTCACATTTTATATTGTTTAATCATCTATAACCTAAATGAATCGACAATCTTTCTTGCCACATGGCAAGAAACCCTTCATCCTCATAATATTATAATAATAATAAAAAAAATTATCTATAACCTACTTTGAACCAAACCATTTCTTTTGAACCGAATCGTCTATTTGAAACCGAATCGAACCATTGAACTGCATCTTTCTAAACCTCTTAATCGAACCATTGAACTGCATCTCTCTAAACCTCTGAACTGAACCGAACCGAACCTTTGTCTCTAAACATCTGAACCGAACCATTGAACTGCCTCTCTCTGAACTGAACTGAACCGAACAGAACCGAACCGAACCGTTCACTATCTAAACTTCTAAATCAAACCGAACCAATACACGCAACCTTGCTTCTTCTTCGCGCGAAATAGTAAATCGCACCGCCTCCTCATGACCTTGCTTCTTCTCATGTTCTTCTTATCCGTTACAGTAAATCGCTCCCCCTCCATGCGATCTTGCTTCTTCTCCAGTCCATTACAGTAAATCTTTTCTTCTCCTCTCTACACCGCAGCATCCGCCCCCTATTTCTGTTTCAGACTGGATCGACAGGATCGTGCTCATAAAATCTACCACCGTTTTCGGTGCCCAGGTCTGAGCCTTACATGTTTTTGTCCAGATTTTTCCCTTCCCCTATATTTTTACTTCTGCTTTTTTCATTGTCTTCACCTTCAAACCTATTTTAAAAGAAAACTGGAATGTGTGAATTGCTATTTTTCCCGATGAAGATAGTGCTCAGGTCCTCTCTAATGCTTCAGAATGATTGCAAAATATCCGGCCTATCATTTTTTTGTTTGGTCGGTGTGGGGGCTTGCAGATGTTGTCTACTTTCTTCTTTTTGTTTCCATTTATCTTTGGAGGAAAAAAAAAATCATGCCTTTTGTACTTACCATCTCTCTGAAGATATGTTTTGTTTGGAAAAAATTGTCAGCTAGTTGTTTTGGAAAGTGAACATCTAAAGATATGTAAAATATGTTTGGGAAGAAGGAATCTAAGGATATGTTTTGTGTTCGAGTAGAATCGTGGTTTCAGAGTTGTTGCTTGCATTTCTTTTCTTTCCTGTTTTAGAGAAAGGTATTCTTTCTTTCACTCTGTAGCTCATCCAATCCTCTCCTTAGTCCGTCTGCTATATATTTTCAAAAATATGTTGCTTCGGTGGTCCATCTACTATATATTTTTGGCTATGATGTCTATTATTATTGTTACTAATGTCTTTTATTATTGTTACTGATCCCTATAAGTTCTTATTTGCTTTCTTCTATATGGGTACTATTGCTTTGCTTCTGTCATTTTGTGTGCCTCATCCTATTGAAGTTCAGTTCTATCCCTGTTTTGTTTGAATTTGAAATTTTTTTCTTTCCAAACTACACAATGCATCTTTTTTTTATCTATGTGCTTTATTTACATTCTTTCTTTGTTTTAGTTGGAGTTCTTTTTGCCGGCACTGAACATTATTTTCTATCTATTTTCTTTTATTTATTCTTGCTCCTCCTGCTTTTTGACGTAAGGCAATGATGATAAGGGTAGCTGCTTGATATTTTCTTCTCTACTATCTCTATTTAAAAGGCATGGCAGTCCGAATGGCTTTCAGGCAATCACTGCAGCCTTCCAGGTGCTACTTCATATTTTGGTACAACATAATGTCCCAAGGCATGCCAATGCGGATGGCCTTATGGGAATCATCGCTGCCTGCCCGATGCTTCTCCAGATATAGATTCAGCATGCTAGCCGACGCGGTTCTTTACTTTTGTAGGGGGGTAGCAAGGTCTGAGCCTTATATGTTTTTGTCCAGATTTTTGACTATGTGTTTCATAAAATTATAGTAGACTACTCCGCACTACTCCGCACAACTACTGACCATAAATCCTACTACTTCAAACTTTCTACCTCTCCGATCAAGATTTTCTAGGTTTCGGGTACTCTGCACAACTACCGACCATAAATCCTACTACTTCGAACTTTCTACCTCTCCGATCAAGATTTTTTAGGTTTCGGGGTCTTTCTCTCTTGCTCTCTCTCTTTCTCTCTGATCTATGATTTATCTGCATCTACACTGCCTACGCTACTCTCTTGGAAAATGGGTGCAATATAGCGATCAGAAGAAGCAAAAGATTCAGCTTACTTCTTCAAGTTGCAGTTTCTATTTAGTTTGCAAGCTATTGATTTCATAATGTTTAGTTGTCTTCACTAATATATATATATTTCTGTTTGATCTTATAGGATTTGGGTCAATAAGCAATCAATTGCACGATTTTTAGGTAAGAAAATTGCATCATTTTGCTGAACTCGAACAAAAAGTGCAAGCTCTGCAAATAGAAGCAACTACATTGTCAACTCATTACTCAGATTAGCTCTATCCATTTCACCTTTCAAGCTTTTTCTTCTCTTCTTCTTTTTGCTGATTGTTTTTGCTTTTGTAACGACCCAGCCCACTAGCAACAATAACTCGTTGGGCCCAACCACCGGCCCAAAATGCTTAAGCCCAGTTATTATTACTAGTGTCTAAGTCTCTTATAAACCTAATGACAACCCCATTCCCATCCGATGTGGGATTATTGGGGTGTCACAGACTCCCCCCGTTAAGGCCCTGACGTCCTCGTCAGTCCAATCACACACACAGCCCAAGATCACCAGGCGATGTGAGACTCGTCTCGCTAGCCCGTCATCCAGACCTTGGCTCAGCCGAGACTTGCCACACATGTCCAGCTGGTGAACCGGCTCTGATACCAAATGTAACGACCCAGCCCACTAGCAATAATAACTCGTTAGGCCCAACCACAACCCAAAATGCTTAAGCCGAGTTAAGAGTTTAGCCCTATTATATCTCATATATAGGACTATCTGGGGTCTTACAATCTCCCCTCCTTTAAGCTCTGACGTTCTCGTCAGGCTCAGACTCACAAGTACCAGGCGATGTAAGACTCGTCTCGCTAGCCCGTCATCCAGACCCTGGCTCAGCCGAGACTCATCTCATATTTTCGGCTGGTAATTGTCTGTGATACCATCTGTAACGCCCCAACTTCCCAGGGGTCACCCATCCTAGGACTACTCCCGTCCTAGCACGCTTAACTCTCTTAACCTCTTGGGCCTAGCCACCACCCAAAATGCTTAAGCCGAGTTAAGAGTTTAGCCCTATTATATCTCATATATAGGACTATCTGGGGTCTCACAGCTTTATTATAATTAGTTGGTTGGCTGAGATTCAAAGAATTCATTTGAATTATGCCTTTTATAGTGTATTAATTTTTTTCCTTTTTGCGACTAGCTTGGTTAGTTTATCATAAAAATTATCATTGTTTCAATTTTTTTACAATATAGGTTTTAATGTTATCGACGATTATTAGTTGCTTTGTCTTCTCAATATTTTCGGATTCTACGAGTGTTTACTTTCATGTAAATTTTTATATGATTTTGTTAATTTCAATTTATGTAAGGACTCTGATTTTTTATTTTATTTAGGTTAGAATTTATGGTTGTTATTTCTGCTCTTTGTAATGTATCTTTGTAAAGTAACATATGTTTTAAAATTATCTACAGGTATCTGTTGCTAGCTGCAGCGAAGAGCATGACCTTCATTGCTTAAATGTGATTTTATAATTTATAATGTGTTCCAATAGTTATCATATTTCTTCACATGTAGATTGTTCACTAGCTAATAAATGTTATTCAAAGGTTATCATATTTCTTCACAACATATATATATATATATATATATATATATATATATATATATATATTGAATTCATCTGTTTCCTTCTTCAATTTTCTTATTTATAGTTTTTGTCTCCTTCTTTTTTCTTCACTCCCTATTATTGCTTTTTCTTAAATTCTCCGGGGCAATGCCAAGCATCTGATAAAATTGTTTTTTACATTTTTATACTTTCTCATTCTGATAAAAAGCAACTATTATAAATCAGAATTATTAGCAATAACAATTAAGAAAAAAATATTAGAATCAATATTAGCAAATTTATATCCAGATAAGATCTATCTGTCGACATGTTCAGCATCAAGGTTTTATATTAATTTAGAAATACCAAAAATTACAACATTTCGAAATGCATTGGATAGGTAATTCGCATTATCTGTATAGTTTATTCGAGTATTTTTTATAAGGCTAAATTACAGAAAATTCCCTTGTACTAACCCGTTTTTTCACTTTCCCTCCCTGACATTTAAAAACCTATACTTTGCCCCCCTGTAAAATAAAAAATGTACACTTCACCCCCTACCGTTAGGGTTCCGTTAAAAAATATATTTTTATGCCGAAAATACCCCTCTGCCATCTCCCTGTTGCTTCGACTTCCTCCGGCTCGCCACCTCGCCGCCTAGCCGCCTCGCCGTCCTCCACTGCCTCGCCCTCACCCACATCCCCTTCGCCGTCCTCCGCCGCCTCGCCTTCGCCTTCTTTGCCCTTCTCCTATCGTCGCCCACCTCGGTTTTCTCCTACTGTCGCCGAAATCGAGGGCGGCGAGGTGTCACGCCCCGGGTCCCCTTTATGTTTGAAACACAGCGGAAAAGCGTTTAAATTTTTTTTTGAAAACCTGACCCCAGAGTATGCCAGATCCGCCACAAATACAGGGAGTCTACTGTTCACACGGACAGAGTCTCCCCTATATTTGCACGGCGTCACACAAGTACAAAAGTACAAACAGTATACAACCACAACTAAATGAATATACAGATAACTATACATTCATACATTCACCATTCACACCGTAGTTTTACATTCAATGTTTAAACAAAAGTCCACGAAAATCTTTTGAAAACCGTTCCATGTGCGAAAACTTTTATCTTTTATAAAAGCTACCACGAGGGGTAGAAAACCTTTTATTTTACCAAATCCAGAAATCCTTTTATTACATTCATGAAAGTCCACATATTCTAATGTAATAAAAATACTGAACCATATAAACTGACTAAGCTATAACAATAGAATAGTAGGGATAAAACTAAGCCGATAACCTGGGTCGGAAGCTCTATCGACCGCTACGAACGTACCTCACGTCTCGTCCCAAAACTCAACGCCTGCAATACCTGAAAAATGGTGGGGGAGGTGAGAACATGTAAACATGTCTTCCCTCCCAGTGGGTACCGCAAGCCGACGAGGGCGAGGAGTACTCACCGGATCAGGAAGATAAACAATGGTATATGGGTAAGTGAAATACAGTAGCAACGATAATGACGAATGAGATATAGATATGAGAGAACAACTACCGCTACTGTAAATAGAACGAAAAGCATACATACAGGGATATCAAAACTATAGTAGCAAGATAAGTGTAAAGAAGGAACTACAAGTATACATGTAACAACCGCTACTATAACTATATGCGTCAACCGGACAAGTAGTCCAAAAGTACCCAATCTAAACCGCCGTGTCGGTCTAAGGACCTCAGGCAAAAGCCACTACCTGCTCACACCTGGCATGTAACCGTAGCACAGAGAGAACACCGCTGGGCTCACGGGTCGGATGTACGACCACTTTTTCGGAAAAGAATACCCTCCTGCGGGGGATCAACCCGCTGGTGTACGTGAAATGCACTCGAGCTGTGGCGATCAATGCAGATATGATCAATAGCCAAATGTCGGCAACCAGCCGACAATCACCGCCCCTCGGGGCAAACCGACCAATAGGCAATCAAACTATAAAGAAGCACAAGAACCGACCACTCAGGTCAACTAGGATGCAACGACTCTACATCCTCTCAACTGTATGCAAGTACTGACTAATCAAGTCAACTGGGATGGAACAACTCAACATCCTACCAAAAGTATGTAGATACTGATCAATAGGTCAACTACTGTATATATGCAAGAATCGATCAACAAGTCATCTGAGTATATAATCTAGAACTACCGTCGGCCATGGCCGACAATCCTACCCCTCAGGGTACACCGACCACAAAGGTCATCAAACGACGGAAGTCAAGAAGCAGACCAACCCAATACATAATGCAATAACCGACCAACCAGGTCAACAGATATAAGATAAAAGCACCGATCAACTAGGTCACCGAAACGAAGTACGAGAACCGACCAATTAGGTCACCGAAACAAAGTGCGAGAACCGACCAATCAGGTCACCGAAACGAAGTACGAGAACCGACCAATCAGGTCACCGAAACAAAGTACGAGAACCGACCAATCAGGTCACCGGTATCACATATGGATGAACTACTCTACTCCTACACATGATACTAAGCATAGAAACATATGAGTAGAGTATAATAGAAACAACGGGGATGCAAGCTCAACATATAATACGAAAATAGCAACAGAAGAACAGGGATAGAAGAAATATCACCGAGCGTGCACCACTGTACCGACTTCGGATCGAAGTACCTACCTGTACAAATGCTGCGCCTGTCTCCTGACTGAAAAAGGACATCAACCGGACCTAAGGAAGGTCCACCGGGTTAGTGTCTGACCCACAGCTAATAACCACTAAATCCACAACCTACAAGCAAACCCATGGAGATCGGTTTCCCAAACCGATCGCCGTAATACGCCGGAAGTCCCGTAATCGCACGGGGACTCCGCCGGGAGCCACGAACTGTCCCGGAACATACCGACTTGAGCTACGAGTCACCTGCTGCCACTAAACATAAATAATCATGCATCATGGCAGTGAACACAACTCCTCGTGTCGAAACAATTATCGTCGGATAGTCGTTTCGATTCGGGTTCCCGGAAGTGTCTAATTCGACACCGGAACCCACCGTCGCTCACTCGTCATTTCTGAACTCTCGAAATGACGCAAGTGGCCAGCAAACAAGGCTCGGCGACTACACAATAGCTCACGAAGCACCGTTGGAATAATTCCGAACCGAACCCGCGTTCTATCGGCGGGTTTCGCCGAAAAACGCATCGAAAATCACTTTTCGATTTCCGCAAGGGCTTGGGGCCTTGGACGATCAGTCCAGAGGTTATCCTTAGCCCAAACGTGTTGCCAACAGCATCTACATCGAAGCAAAAGTCCTAAAAGCCCATACCGATACATGAAATCGCATCATTTTATGTGATTTCTAGGCTTTTCTGAACCGTGCACGCAAACCAGAGGTCGATTAATCCGACCGTCGCACTCGCTGACAGGTTTCATCATGTCGGAGGCCGTGCTCACCTTTCGGAGCACTGCCGACCACTGCGGTGCGCGCACGAGCGACACGAAATCTGTGAAACAGTGCGCACAGCGCGAAGGTCGCGACTAACTTGCTAACCAGGGCATCTTTGCCGCTGTCGGAGGTGAGCACGATGTTCAGCACGAACCCTAGATCATCGTGCTCACTTCTCGAGGTGTCGGGGAGTCATCGGATCACCAGAAAGGTGGCCGGAAAGCTTAAATTGCAATGCTGGAACTCAAAAATAGCATACCGGAGCAGTGGGAGCTAGGGTTGGTCGCCGGCGGCCGGGAGGCGGGCACTCCGGCCGGGGATAGGAGCAGCCGGTCCGAGAGGTCCGGGGAGGGTGCTGGCCGGCGGCGGGCGGCAACCGGTGGCGCGGCAGAGGAGATCGACTCCGCCCACTCCCTCACGGTTTCGTGCTTCCCGGCGGCGTGGCGGCGGCCGGAGGAGGTCGGGGCGGCTACGGTGCGGCGCCGGAGGCCGAGGGGAAGGCGGTGCACCCCTCGGTGGGCGGCGGCAGCGCCTGGAAATAGAGCGGGCCCGACCTCGGCCCGCACGTGCCTGGGCGGCCACAGGAAGCTCCAGCGGCGGCCGGCGGCGCGCGGGGACGGCGGGGGACGCGCGCGCCGGGTCGCCGGACGTCGCCGGGGCCGACTGGAGGGCGGCACGGCCGAAGTAAGGCGAGGACGCAGAGTTCGAGCTGGCTCGGTCTGGGTTCGGGCTGGGGTGGCCGCAGGCTGCAGAACCAGCAGCGGCGGCGCAGGCGACGGCGGCAGGCGGCGGCGACCGTCGAGAACGACACCGGAGATGGATCTCGGCCAAGAGTAGATGGTGCTCGAGTTAGGGTCGCTTCCTGGGTCCGCAACCACACTGCGGTGAAGTGGTTGGCCGAGAGGGAGAGAGAGGGAGATGATGCAGGTATTTTCGCCGGCCGGAAGTGCTCGCCGGCGGCCGGAGCATGCGCAGGGAGAGGGCAGGGAGGTGGAGGAAGTGCTGGTGGCGCAGCTAGGGCACTGGATCGGCTAGGGTTAGGGTTTCCTGTTTGGAACCCTAATACCTACACCTATTTAGAGTGAAAAAAATGCAGAAAGGTCCCCCAAGTCTTTCTATTTTCAGTCCAGTCCTTCACCATGCGTGTAATATGCGCGTATGCACCTCGACGTTCAAAATTATGCGAAACGGTACATAAAATATTATGACTTTTGCGAATTTCCCGATTTTCCACTCTCGACCCCTTAGCGAACTTCATGCAATATCCGACAATCCGTTCATCGGATTTCCGAACGGATTGCACCATCGCGTTCAGCACGACGAGGGCATCAAAACTACCATCTGGTTTCGTCAGATTTGGTCACGGATTCGCGACGGAACCCATCCGCTCTCTAATTAATCCATATATCGTACGTATACCAATGTGTAAACCCATTAAACCAACTTTCGCATTAGAAATTGACTTCCCTACCACTAGTAGGGACCCGAAACATTCTTCACCCTACTCCAGGTCACAAGCACGGGGCACGAGAAGCTTTAGAATGCACAGAAAAGCAAAGAGCGGAAACCCTCTTTTCGGTAAAACTCCTTTTTCTCGAAAATCGTGCATCAGATCTGAAATCCGTCAGTGCCATTGGTTCTAGAACAGCTGAACCGATCGAAACGAGCTATTGGAGTCCTATGTTCGGAGTCCGATACGCGCCGAAAGCCAACTCTACTCCGTGGCTTCTCCGGAAAACCGGAGTTACTATTCACTTTAAGTGAAAACTAATAATCGCGTAACTTCTCCGTTTTAGCTCAATTTCTCCTGAAACTTGACGAGTGCTTATGTAATTAAATTACACACATAAACATCGTCAACAGAGAGTTTAGTTGCACTGTCAAAATCTCAGTCCTTATACGAGGTGCAGGAGGAGAAGGGGAGCAGGTGGACAAGGAAATGGAGAGAAATCGCGGCCGATTGAGGTGGGAATCGCGGCTGAACGAAGGGGCGGCTGAGGAAGATGGGGAAGAAGACGACAATGGTGAGGGGCAAAATGGTCATTTTACACATCGTAACCCCCCTGTGAACATTTTTTATTTTACAGGGAGGCAAAGTGTAGGTTTTTAAATGTCAGGGGGGGAAAGTAAAAAAGCGGGTTATTACAGGGGGGTTTTCTGTAATTTAGCCTTTTTATAACTTACTTTTATATACACTTGAATGCAGAAGCCAACTACCTATTGCACTAATTCGACATATTGAAGTGGCACAACAACTAACTATTAGCCTATATAAACAAATGCTTAAGAATTGTAAAACTATTGCTGAATTACTTGCATTAAATCCAATGGAAGCTGAGGTGAGTATATTTAGGATATCTTTAAATTACCAATTTCATTCTTTATCTCTTATGTTCTCTACAAATTGTTATACATATTATTAATTCAATATATAATTGAATAGATGTACTTATTCATTATTCTTTTTTATATAGAATATAAAGTATACCTGTCAAGCTAAATTAGTAGAAATTGATACGACATATGGGTGGTGGTACAAGGCCCGCTATGATTGTAAAGAAGGAGTGAGAGATTATGATGGTACTTTTTGGTGTAATCAATGTGAAAAAAATGATCAGTCACTTATACCATAGTACATTTCTAAACCTAAAAACTACAATTTCAAACACCAAATATTTCTTTTAAATTTGAAAATTATATTATCATGTAGTAAATTAATATAGAGGTCATTTTTGAAAAAAGGTACAAGTTAAATGCCATTGTTGCGGATGACACCAGTTCAGCGAACTTCACTATTTTTGGCAAATCAGCGCAAGATTTGATACGAGTTCCTGCTCAACAACTTGCTACTGCAATCAATTCAAATAGATTTATACTACCTCCTATTATTAAAAATATTGTTGGTCAAACTTTTATTTTTCAAGTTTCACTTGAGTCTCGCAAACTTAATACAACTATGCAATCATTCAGAGTCACAAAAATTTTTCAATCTGCTTTGACTGCAAAAATCAAAATAGAAGAAAAGGAAGAAGATGCCATAGACATTACAGAAGATGGTGCAAGAACAAGTCCTAAAGAATTGCAAATAGCGTAAGAAAAGTTCTCTAATATCTTTTTTTCTTTACATACTCTCTTAACTGTCTTACTCAAAAAATTGATTTATTTCAATTCTTTTGCATGTAAATTTTTTTAAATTGTGCTGTGAAGTTCTAAATCCTATCTGGAGGAAGCTGTGAAGGAATCAAGAGACAAAAGGAGAGTACTTAGGTAATTCATTGATGACTATATATTAAATTATAAAAAGTACATATATTTGAGCATTATACCAAAAATAATATTTATTGACTTGCTTTTCTACGTGCATTTCTGTAAATTATCCTCATAAAAAGTTCTCAGCTGAAGTCAGAGGAAGCTATTAATCAATCAAAGGGTAAAAGAAAATTACGCAGGTAACAACATATTAATATTATTTTGGAAAAGAGGTCAATGCTTACTTTGCTTTTCAATTAAAATGAACATAAAATAACTCACATTTGTTTTTTGGTTTGTAGTTATATTGAGAGTTCTGAATCTGATGGAGAAGAAAAATAAAGATTATCGAAGTAAAGATGACACAACAACTATTTCTATAGTTTTTGAATAATATATGTGATAGACTTATTACATTTTAATTTCATGTTATAGAAATGCTATATGTTACTCGCACAATTATTTTTCGTTGTATATTACACCTTCCAAACTAAATGGATGGACAATCATGTCGTATTTAAAAACTCCATTGTGAAGAATTGTATATATTAGTATATTTCTATATACTCTAAGTTAGATTTACTTAAAATATTTAAAAACTCCATTGTGAATAATTGTATGTATTATTATATTTCTATANACTTAAAATATTTAAAAACTCCATTGTGAATAATTGTATGTATTATTATATTTCTATATCTCTAATTAGGATTTACTAATTACTTTACATATTACTGTAAAATATTGTAACATTTAATACCGGCATACTAATATTTTATTTACTTATGTTGATATTTTATTATTTATAAATTATTTACTTTAGCAGTAACTACCCGCCGCATCGCGCGGGTATCTACACTAGAATATATTGTTAACTATATGTGAAAGATCGATGGTGTATGTGTGTGTATGTGTGTCTCTCGATGATATGCGTGTGTTGTCTATTTTGTAATTTTATGGAGATTGAAACTTATCTATTTGAAAATTTTAATGTGTAAGATAATTACTAATTTATTAGTGGTGGTATTTGTTTTTGTGACTTATTTTAAATAGTTTGAAACTACAATTAATAAGAAATTAATTGAATTAACAAATTAAATTTAGCTAATTAATATAGTGGCAAAAAAATTAGTTTGAACTACAACCAATAATTAAAAGTCAATCCTATATTTTATTTATTAATAGTGACAGAAAAATAATTGCCACTATAAAATCGATAAATTTAACAAATTTCAAATATATAGCGGCAGCTAAAGAATTGTCACTTCTTATTTGAATTAATAGAGGCAGTGAATAATTTGTCGCTAAATGTTCGTAAAATTGGCGAATTTTAATCTTACAGTAGCATTTGTCAAATCGCCGCAATATTAAAGGAAAACTGCCACTATATGTTAGGGGTATTTTGCCACAGTCGCTAAATCAAATTGCGACCCCTTTATAAGTGGCAGTTTTAAAACCACCACTGAAACGACTGCTATTGCTTATAGCGACAGTATTTTCCTCTTTAGCCGCAGTTTTATAGATGTCGCTATATAGCTTATTAATATATATGTCCTAGTCGACCCAAATTTGCATATATAACCTCTATTACAAAAGAAAATGGGAGTTCGAAAATTTTACCCAAATTATGTGAACCGGGAGTTGACTGACGGTGCAAGATGCTGCTGTCTGCAACAGACTAGCACCAGAGCCACGACGATGATCCGCAAGTAAGAAACAGCCGCGTGAAGTCGATTCAGGTACTCGACGGATGCGCGTCTCAGTAAGATGTCCAGATCACACCAGCGAGGTGAGCACTGCATAGTGTAAGGACTGAGATGTTTACAGTGCAACTAAACTCTCCGTTGACGATGTTTATGTGTGTAATTTAATTACATAAGCACTCGTCAAGTTTTAGGAGAAAATGAGTTAAAACGGAGAAGTTACGCGATTATTAGTTTTCACTTAAAGTGAATAGTAACTCCGGTTTTCCGGAGAAGCCACGTAGTAGAGTTGGCTTTCGGCGCGTATCGGACTCCGAACATAGGACTCCAATAGCTCGTTTCGAACGGTTCAGCTATTCTGGAACCAATGGCACTGACGGATTTCGGATCCGATGCACGATTTTCGAGATAAAGGAGTTTTAACAAAAAGAGGGTTTCCGCTCTTTACTATTCGTGCATTTTAAAACTCCTCGTGCTCTGTGCTTGTGACCTGGGATTAGGTGAGAGTTGTTTCTGGTACCTACTAGTGGTAGGGAATTCAAAGTTGAATTTGGATTAAAGGTTTTAGGGTTTATACTTCGGCATATGCGCGATATACGGATTAATTAGAGAGCGGGTGGGTTCCGTCGCGAATCCGTGACCAAATCTGACGAAACAAGATGGTAGTTTGGATGCCCTCGTTGTGCTGAACGCGATGGTACGATCCGTTCGGAAATCCGATGAACGGATTGCCGGATATTGCATGTTGTTCGCTAAGGGGTCGAGAGTGGAAAATCGGGAAATTCGCAAAAGTCATTGTATTTTATGTACCGAATCGCTTGAGATCGAGCGTGGTGGTGCGTATGCGCAAGTTACGCGCAATGGCAGGGACTAAATTATAAAAATAGGGCTGAGGTGGGTTTTTCTGTAATTATACATATATCATAGAGTTAGGTCACCATGAAACCCTAACCCTGGGTCCCCTCCTCTTCCTTAACCGCCTCCCTCACATTCCCCTGCTCTCCCTGCGCGCGCCCTGGCCACCTGAGCACGCCGCCGGCCGCCGGAGCTGGCCGCTCTTCCACCTCCTCCATCACCTTCCACACTTTTCTTTCCACCTTCCGCAGCCACCAAGCTCGGGACGGCACCTAAACCTATGAAACCATCTTCCCTTGGCCGAGATCCATCTCCGGTGTCGTTCCCGCCGGTCGCCGCCGCCCCCCGAGGTCGCCGGCCGCCGCTTCTGCTCTCTGCGCCCGCCCAGACCCGGAGCAGGCCGAGCTTGAGGCCGCAGCGCCTCCGCGCGTCGCCGCCGTCCACCATCGGGCGCGCCACCTTCCCCTCGACCTCCGGCGCCGTCGCCGCCGTTCCCCGCTGTCCATGTTGGCTGTGGTGCCGCCTGGACTCGCCGCAGCCGCCCAGACCCGGAGCGGGCCGAGCTTGGGAGATCTCTGCCTCCGCGCGCCTCCGCCGCTCCCTGCCGGCAGTGCCGCCCTCCAGACACCTCCGGAGACCTCTGACGTGCACCCCCTGACATCCCCGACCTGCCCCGGCGGCCGCCGTGGCCGCAGCACCCCCGGACCCATGCCCTAGCTCGTGCGGGCATGCCTTGTCCCGCCGCCACCTCCGCCGTTCCAGCCGCCACCCGAGGTGAGCTTGGTACTCCTCACCTCCCCCGCAACCTTCCCTGGCCCGCGCGCACCCCGCCGTGCCGCCGGTGGCCGGCTGTAACACACTGGACCTTTGCAAATTGCGAGGTTCGAGTGCTTGATCTGTGTGTCGAACTTTTCCAGACTTTCTGGTAGGTCGTTGACAGTGTTCCGACCTATGGTTCGAGTCCCGAGAATTGTGGTTTAAAGCTGTGTACCAAAATCCAAAAAGTAGGATTTTTGGTCAGCTCTCGGGTAGCCTTCAGCAGGCCGCGTACCGGTACGGGTTCGCTTGCTGTACCGGTACGGGGTTGATGGCTGTACCGGTACGTGGTTGTGTACCGGTACACAGACCATNTCCGCCGCTTCCAGCCGCCACCCGAGGTGAGCTTGGTACTCCTCACCTCCCCCGCAACCTTCCCTGGCCCGCGCGCACCCCGCCGTGCCGCCGGTGGCCGGCCGGAGCAAGCTTGCTCCGGCCAAGCCCGAAATAGGGCTTAGTTGAGTAGGTTACTGTTCCGAGCAACCCGAGCCTCCCCGATCTCTGCGGAAGGGAGCACGGTGATCGTAGAAAATTGCTGATCATCGTGCTCACCTTAGATTCTACCGAGGAGACTCCGTTCCGCTGTTTCGGTGGTGTCGACCCTGTTGAGCTTTTTTCGGCTGCTATTCCGTGCTTGCGCACGTTTCTCCGGCGATCTGAGATTGTTATGATGCCTCCGAAGGTGAGCACGGTGATCGTTGGTCAGTTCTGATCACAGTGCTCACATTACTTTGGATCAGTGGATGTCGTATCGGCCTGTTCGGCGCGATTTTCCCCGACTGCGCGCTGTTCGCTGAACCTTCGGGTTGCTCCCGCGCTTTCCACAGTGAGCCATTGTGCTCCAGATCATGAGCACGGCCTCCAGTACGTCGAGACCTATCAGTACGTGTCTCGGCGGACCTTGGAAGTCCTCAGTTTGCGTGAACGAGCCATGTTATCGCCTGATTTACAAAAAATATTAGGATTTTATGTAAAGTGAGGGGCTTTTGTGCAATTGTGCATTATGTGGCTACTGTGGGCAGTGTATAGGCGTGTGTGGTGACCTCTGGACTGATTGTCCATGATCTGTTAGCTTTTGCGGAAATCGAAGAGTCGATTTCGATGCGTTTTTCGGCGAAATTCGCCGAAAGAACGCGGTTTCGGTTTGGATTTCTTCCGACGTCTTTTGGTTGCTCTGTGAGTAGTCTCTAAGCCTTGTTGGCTGGTCACCATCATCACATTGTGGGTTCGGTGATGACGGGTGAGCGACGGTGGGTTCCGGTGTCGAAATAGACACTTTCGGGAACCCGGATTCGTACAATTATCCGACGATAATTGTGTAGTGGTGTTATCTTGTGTTTGCTGCCAAAACATCCAAATTGGAATGTTTTGGGGCAGCAGGTGACTCGTAGTTTGAGTCGGTGCGTTTCGAGACAATTCAGTGGTCCCGACAGAGTCTCGGTGCGGTTTTCGGGACTTCCGGTTTGTTCGGTAATCGGTTTTGGGAAACCGATCTCCGTGGGATTGTCTGTGGGTTGTGTATTCAGTGGTTTATTTATGGGGTTATGCTTTTAGGGTTTCTTAGCTGTGGGTTAGACACTAATCCAGTGGACCCTCCTTAGGTCCTGTTGATGTTCGTTTGCAGTCAGGAGACAGGTGCGGCAGTTGTACAGGTAGGTACTTCGATCCGACGTTGGTACAGTGGTGCACGCTCGGTGATAGTTTCTTACCCTTGCTCTTTTGTTATTATCCATGCTTATATTATATATTGAGCTTTGCACCTCTATTGTATACATTACACCCACGTTGTTTGATTATACTCTACTCAGATGTTTCCACGCTTAGTATCATGTGTAGGAGTATAGTCTATCTGTATGTGATACCATGTTTCCTTGTTGCTCTACTTAGCTTTCTGCATACCCTGTTTCATAGTTATAGTAGAGCGATTTCGTGATTATCTATGAGATTAGCGATCTAGTCGGTCGATTCTAGTATTCAGTATTTGTGACATGATTGGTCGAGTTTCATATCCTATACTTGTGACATGATTGGTTGAGTTTCATATCCTAGTTGATTTGAGTGGTCAGTCCTTGTGGTTCATTGAGCAGTATTTGCATATGTTTGAGAGGATGTCGATGTTGTCCCATCCTAGTTGACCTGAGTGGTCGGTTCTTGTGCTTCTTTACAGTTGACGACCTATGCGGTCGATGGGCCTTGGGGGGCAGGATTGTCGGCTGGTTGCCGACGGTTGATCATTGAGCATATTGCATTGATTGCCGTACTCGTCGCATTTCACGAACACTGGCGGTCTGATCCACCGCAAGGAGTGTTCTTTTCCGGAAAAGTGGTTGAATGGTGACAACCCGTGAGCCCCGAGGGGTTATATGCATGTTAGAGCGGCAGTGGTACTGTCGGGAGGTGTTGCGGTGCGGACCTCCAGGGTATTGGCTTGAGGTCTGCGGTGCTGACCAAGAGAGCATTGGTTTCAAATTGGGTACTTTTGGACTTTTTGACCGGTTGACGCATATGTCTATAGCAGCAGTCGTTGCATGCATACTTATAGTTCTTACTTTATAGTTGTCTTGCTGCTATAGTATATATTCATGTATGCTTTCGGTTCCAGTTACAGTAGCGGTAGCCGTTATTCAGTCTAGTTCTTACTTTTTTTCAGTTTATTGCTACTGTATTTAGTATATCTGCTCATTACCTTATACATCTCTTTTGTTTACTATTGTTCCTACTGTATTTCCACTGACCCGTGTTGTTGTATAGCTCTTCCTGATCCGGTGAGTACTTCTCGCCTTCTTCGGCTTGCGGTACCCACTTGGAGGGGAGACATGTTTACATGTTCTCACCTCCCCCACTATTTTTCAGGAATCGCGGGCGGTGAGGGTTGAGACTGGACGTGAGATACGTAGCGGTCGATAGAGCTTCCGACCCAGGTTATTAGGTTTAGTTCTACCCTTACTATTATGTTGATATAGCTTAGATAGTTTATATGGTTCAGTATATTTTATTACATTTGAAAATATGGGTTTTCATGAATGTAATAAATGGATTTGTGAATTTTGTGAAATGGAAAGGTTTTCTACCCCTCGTGGTAGTGTTTTTAAAGAATAAAGGTTTCTGTATAGGAAACAGTTTTCAAAAGAATTTTCTGTGGATTTATGTTTAAATATTAAATGCAAATCTGTGATGTGAATGGTGAATGTATAAATGTATGAATGAATAATTATTTCTATATTTATTTAGTTGTGGTTGTATCCTGTTTGTACTGTCGTACTTGTGCGACGCCGTGCAAATAGAGGGGAGACTCTGTCCGCGTGAACAGTGGAATTCCTGTATTTGTGGCGGATCTGGCATACTCTGGGGTCAGGTTTTCAAAAAAAAAAAAAAAATTTAGACGCTTTTTCCGCTGTGTTCAAATAAAAGGGACCCCGGGGCGTGACACATAGAGAATGCCCAACGATCGTTGTGCTACCAAGACTTGCGATCCCCAGCCATCGGCTTGATCAGAAATGTCGATGACAAAAACTGGTAATTAATTCGAATAGCGGGTGAGCAATATTGAAAATAGTAATCCGAAATGCCGTTACTTAAAACTTTGGAGAGCACAGACCCGTACAGATGGTGAGAAGAATCATGCTCACCAACAGAGGGTCACCAGAGGCCGAGGTTGGCGAGAATAGTGCCCACGGTCCAAGATCAAGGACCAAACAAGTAACCAAGGAGTCACAGCAGCACCAGCAGCCTAAGAGACTTGCTTATAGGGATAGGAGGGCAGGAAAAAGTTAAACTGGATGGGAGAGGTGCTGAGGCGCACGTTGTCTAGCGACAACGGGAACAGCGGTGGTCGGAGACAGCACCTCGGCCACCAATGAGCTTCAAGCAATGTGGTGGGAGCATCAGCAGTAAAGGTTGTTGCAGTCCAACAAAGAAAGGCCGTGGAAGGTGAAGGAGAGTAGCAGCTAGCCTGGGGAAGATCGTCGGAGATCCACAGACCCATGGCGACGCCGACGGCTGCCGCGGCTCCGGTCCGAGGAAAAAGATGGAGAGGAGTTGATTCGAGAGGATCACACAGTCTAGGGGAGTTGCTCACGGGACAGAGAGGCTATTAGGGGATCAACGGTGTGGAGGCACGCCGGCGGCGGCGACTGCAATACGAGAGGGCCACTACTAAATATAGAGAGAGAGAAAAATAGATTAAGGTCGGAGGCTCGCCGGAGTAGGAACACTGGCGAAGTACAGAGGGGCGAAGAAAGCTGTGGAGGGGCGGCGAAGGTTGTGTTTTCCTCTCGAATCAACTCCTCTCCATCTTCTTCCTCGGACTCGAGCGGCTGCAGCTGCCGGCGTCGCCGTGGGTCGGTGGATCTCCGGCGATCTTCCCCATGCCAGCTGCTACTCTCCTTTACCTCCCACGGCCCCTCTTTGTTGGACTGCAATAATCTTTGCTGCTGCTGCTCCCACCACATTGCTTGAAGCTCATTGTTGGCCCCCTCTCATCTTTCCCCCTCCACAACCTTTGTAGCCTTTCTATACTTCGCCGGCATCCCTACTCCAGCAAGCCTCCGGCCTCAATCTCTTTTTCTCTCTTTTCATATATAGTAGTGGCCCCTCTCGTGTTGTAGCTGCTGCAGCCGCCGAGGTGTCTCCACGCCGTTGATCCCCTAGTAGCGCCTCCGCCCCGTGAGCAACTCCCCTAGGCTGCGTGATAAAACTCGAATCAACTCCTCTCCATCTTCTTCCTCGGACCCGAGCAGCTGTAGCCGCCTCTCTGTACTTCGCCGGCGTTCCTACTCCGGCGACCCTCCGGCCTTAATCGCTTTTTCTCTCTCTATATATATAGTAGTGGCCCATCTCGTGTTGCAGTCGCCGCCGCCGCCGGCGTGCCTCCACGTAGTTGATCCCTTAGTAGCGTCTCCACCCCGCGAGTAACTCCCCCAGGCTGCGTAATCCTCTCGAATCAACTCCTCTCCATCTTCTTTGTCAAACCCGAGCCGCTGCAACCGCCGGCGTGGTTGTGGGTCGGTGCATCTCGAGCGATCTTCTCCAGGCCTATCGCTACTCTTCTTCACCTCCCACACCCACTCTTTGTTAGACTGCAACAACCTTTGTTGCTGCTGCTGCTCCCACCACATTGCTTGAAGCTTATTGGTGGCCCCCTTTTTTCTTTCCCCTTCATAGCCTTCGCCGCCCCTCTGTACTTCGCCGGCGTCCCTACTCCGGCGAGCCTCTGGCCTTAATCTCTTTTTCTTTCTCTATATGTAGTAGTGGCCCCTCTCGTGTTGCAGTCGCCGCCGCCGCCGCCGCCGGCATGCCTCCACGCTATTGATCCCCTAGTAGCGCCTTTGCCCCGTGAGCAACTCCCCCGGGCTGCGTGATCCTCTCGAATCAACTCCTCTCTATCTTCTTCCTCGGACCCGAGCCGCTGCAGCCACCGGCGTCGCCGTGGGTCGGTGGATCTCCGATGATCTTCCCAAGCCAGCTGCTACTTTTCTTCACCTCCCATGGCCCTTCTTTGTTGAGTTACAACAACCTTTTGCTGCTACTGCTCCCACTACATTGCTTGTAGCTCATTGGTGGCCGAGGTGCTGTCTCCGACTGCCGTTGTTCCCGCCGCCGCCGGATAGCGTGTGCCTTGGCACCTCTCCCTTCCAGCTCCACTTTGTCCTGCCCTCTTATCCCTACCAGCAAGTCTCTTAGCCTGCTGGTGCTGTTGCGGCTCCTTAGTTACTTGTTTGAGTCTTGATTTTGGGCCGCGGGAACTGTTCCATCCAACCTCGGCCTCCGGCGACCCTCTGTTGGTAAGCACAACTCTTCTCACCATTTTGTACGGGTCCATGCTCTCCAAAGTTTCAAATAACGGCATTTCGGATTACTATTTTTAATATTGCTCACCCGCTATTCGAATTAACGACTAGTTTTTATCATCGACATTTCCGATCAATCTGGTGGCTGGGGATCGCATGTCTTGGGAGCAAAGCGATTGTTGGGCTTTCTCTATGTAGTTCTCACCTCGCTGGTGTGATATGGACATCTTACTGAGACGCGCATTCGTCGAGGACCTGAATCGACTTCGCGCTGCTGTTTCTCACTTGTGGATCACCGTAGTGGCTCTGGTGCTAGTCTGTTGTAGCCAGCAGCATCTTGCACCATCAGTCGACTCCCGGTTCACATAAATTGGGTAATTTTTTCGACCTCCTATTTTCTTCTGTAATTTTTCAAACTCCCAATTAGGGTTTCAGCCTGATTCGGCCAGCTTCCACGGCGATGGCAGCAGCGATGGTGGCTTAGGCAGCAATGACAACGGCTATTGTGGCTTAAGTGGAGACGGCAAGATGTTTTTATTTTTATTTTTTCTCTCCATCGACAGAACCCTAAACTCTCCTACCTGAGTTCGACCATAGCAATCTCGAAGCCGAAGAAGCCTCAACCCACACTCACCACCACCACCGCTACCGCATCCTCCTCCGTCGAGGACCTCGACCACATCAAATCTGAGGTTGCCTCCTTCATTTTCTTCCTCGGCCGCGCCCCTCTCTCCTCTACCGCTGTGAGTTCGACGACTCATGTTTGCCTAGTGGCCCTAATCTTTCATTAGATTTTGATGATAACAAATAATTACGATTATTGGACTAATCTTTTTTGAGTTTTGTGTTTTAGATCTCTCTATCTTCAAAAGGACTCAAGATGAGCAATCTTCTAGCACCGAGCTTCACCACTTGAAGCTATGCTTGCTTCTTTTGTCAAATTGATAAACTCACTCTCTCTATTTCTTAATTTGATTAATATTATGCTTTATAATTAGAGTGAGAAACTTTGAGCTAAGTTTGATCTTTTTATCATAGCTCACTTGAACAAATATCTATTTGATTCAAAGTGAATCTTATCCAAAGATCTTCTTATAAAGTTCATGGGTTATTAAAATATTCAAAATATGCTCAAAATTAGTTTTCTGCCAAGTTATTGTTTCTGGACTCTGTTCTGGGCTCCCTAAAGTGGATCTGAATCTCACGTGTTTTTGGATCCTGCCTGTTTGCTGTTCGGGTGGTCTAAAAATTTCTTTACCTGATCTAGGCGCCCGAATGTTTGTTTAGGGCGACTGAATTATTTGACTTGATAGGTTGCATGTTACGGAAAGTACGACGAATTAGCCCGAAAAGTTGTGACGCGGCGTGGCGCAGGCGGCGTGCGTACTGGAAATCTGGGCGCCCAAATCTTCTGGAAGCCCAAAATGATTCCGCTTAGAGAAAACGGCGCACGTCATTTGTCTATGTCAGAAAAGTCAGCGCACATGTTCTGGGCGCCCACAAATTCTGAAGGCCCGAATGTACGAATCCAGAAAAAGCAGTGCACGTTGTCTGATAGGCAGCTGGAAGTGTAGTGCGCGTGCACAACATCTGGGCGCCCGAAATCATGTTTAGGGCGCCCAAAAGTGCAACGGTCTGGAGTTGGCCGAAGCTATAAATAGATGGCTTTGAGGCCTTTCTCAGTCTTTTTTAGCAAGTCCATTTGAGCTTAAAAATTTTAGTGTTTCTCATACTCTTAGCTCTCACTTCTCTCTCTAAACTTGAGTGTAATTTGTAGTGAGATTTAATCTTGTAAAAAGAGAGAAAAGCAAAGTCTTGGAGCTTGAAAAGAAGAAGGTGTTGGTGTGAAGGCTTGGTGCTTGCCCGCAAAAGCATCATCTAGTGGAGATCCAACATTCTCTAGTGTTGAGAAGTTGACGGGGACGTAGGCAAAGTGCCGAACCTTGAAACAAATCGATTGTGTGCCTTTTGAGTTTGCATTTCTTTAAACTTCTCTCTTTATTATTTGTTTCGGATTTTTAAATTGCTTGATTATTTGGCTTTTTATTTTAGAAACCTAATTCACCCCCCCTCTTAGGTTGCCATTTTGGTCCTCAACTCCGACTTTCGCAAAGCTATCCCTGTAAAAGCTCCCAAAACCCTAGCCCCTAATCCCGGCGAGCCCAAGAAAGACGAGTACCGCGATCTAAAGCCGAAGCAAAAATCAAAGCCCCACCCCCTGCAAATCGACTCCTTCAATCATGAGGACAAAAAAAGGCTACCCAGCTATCTGCTGATGAAGGTGAGCTCGCTCTCGGTGTAGTGGTACACTGACGTGGAGGAGGTAGAGGCTAAGATTTTGGGGAAGGAGGTGAGGATGAAGTCGTTGGCGGCGGCGATGGCGATCGAGGTGACAAAAAGGTTAGTGGCGAGGATTATTATGGACCTTGGTTTTGGTTGGTAATTAATTATAGGTAAAAATATATGAAATTTATATTAAATTATGAAGATCATTTAGAATCGATTTTTTAACTTTTTAAAATTTTAGTTTACTATCTAATTTCTTTTTTAAAAATTTGAATATACTTTGATTTTAAAATTTAAACTAATGATTTATTTTAATAAATTTATAATTACAAAAATTGAATAAAATATATATTAACTAAATCTAACAAATGTGTTTTTGTTTCTTATTGTGTACATATATATACACACACACTTAATTAATATTGTCGCTGACTCTGCTACTTTCAATGTAAACCTCAGGCGGCAATTAAAATAGAGCACTTTAATTAAACATGTAGAGCTACCATACTTTTGAAAGCATAAGAAAGTCAGTGTTTTCGACTTTTTGGCCCTTGAAGTAAGAATTGTAGGGTTGGGATGATAGTGGTCCCCCTAATAGTTGAGCGGTACCCTTAGGGTTGAGTGATCTCTGTAGGATAATAATATTAATCTAAACATCAGAAATTGTCAAAATGGTTGATCCAACAGCCAAAAAGTTAGAAACACTAACTTTCTTATACTTCCGGAAGCATAGTAGCTCTATTCTTAATTAAATGGTCACTAATTGCTTTTCTAATATTTCCCACTTTTCTCTTTCTCCTTCTTCTAACTTTTCTCTAGAAGCAACTACCACTAGAGAGAGATCAAGAGTGATGATGATAGGGTATAGTTGGAATAGATTGATCAAGGCTG
This sequence comes from Ananas comosus, assembly GCF_001540865.1. NCBI lineage: Eukaryota > Viridiplantae > Streptophyta > Magnoliopsida > Poales > Bromeliaceae > Ananas > Ananas comosus. The sequence goes on along the minus strand of NC_033642.1, from coordinate 6,572,602 downwards.
TGGCGGCGTTGGCGGTGGTGGTATGGGTGCCGGTGTTGCTCGGGTTCGTGGGATTGTTGGCAATCCAATTGGATAATTTCTTGGAGATCCGGTGCTTAGCATAGGTGAGGATGGCAGGAATGACATAGGTGAGCATAAAAATAGAGGATAGCGAGGGGGACGGGGTCAAGGGAGAGGGAGAGCTGGTGATGAAGAGGGCGGAGGAAAGGTCGGCGGCGAGGTAGGAGTCGAGAGAGGAGGGGAGGGAGGCGAAGGTGGAGAAGAGGAGGGAGTGGAGGTCATCGACCACTTAGATGGAGTTAGGTGGAAAAGAAGGAGGTCAGGGCATTTGGACGTGAAGAACGAAATAAGGTAAAGCGGATCCGTGCAAGCTTGAGTGCGAGCCCAAAGACTTTTAGAACTTTTTTCTAGAAGTTCGAATAATTTTTATTTTTTTTCCATTATTATAGAGCTTTATGGACTTTATAGTATAATGTAAAATTTTATAAAATCTATTCAAGTACCCAACTCTGTAAAAAAATTCACTAAAAAAAAAACTTTGGAATTAGCTCAATACAAAGTTTTCAAGGCCTATCCAAACAGGCCCTAAACATTATTTTCCTCTTTGTTTATGAAGTTCCCATATCAAACTTACACACTGGAGCACTTCTCGCTTCCTTGCATCATTTTGTGCAACGTCCTTTTCTTTTAACCCAAGTAAACTGTAATTGAATTCTTTGGAGGAGGAGGAGGACGATAACGACGACGATGACGAAAAGCACGGCGGAGATGATGAGCTAGTGGCACTTGCAAAAATTCAATTTCCTGTACGTTACTAAGTCAAGTTGCCATTCTCCGCTGTATTACAGCTCATGTCTATTTCTCACATTCTTAAGCGTTATATAAGTAGAATTTTTGACTTTCACAAAGCGCTCTTTGCGTGAGATTTTCAATCTCCGTAAATTTCACTCTCAACTGCACCCACCCAAACAAAACTCTCATTTACCCCCTTACTCCGATTGGGCTGCTCAACCTAAAAATTTTTAACTCAAAACGAAATCGGGCCCTAATCTGACTCGGCCCAAATTTGGTCCAATTTTAAATCCTAATAATCGGTCCAAATTCTCCCCTAAACAATTCCTCCAACCTATTAAAAATTAAAGGAAAAACTTCAAAAACCCCCTCTGTGGTTTCGTAGTTTTTCACTTTGCCCTCCTGTGGTTTAAAATGTATCAACTTGCCCCCCTGTGGTTTCCTTTTTCTCTTTTTCATATCAATTTCATTATTTTTTTTTCCTTAAATCAGTGATAAAGTTAAAATTAAAGGGTGCTAAAGTGAATATTTGATAAATCTAGATGGGTATCTGAAGTTTTTTGTATATAATTTAATAAAATATTAACGAAAAAGCTATCCAAAAGATAAAAACAAAACCACATAGGGGCAATTTGATACCTTTTAAATCACAGGGGGGAAATTAAAAAAATATGAAACCACAGGGGTTTTTTTAAAAGTTTTCCCAAAATTAAAAAACAACCTGATTTGAGAAATCGATCGACCCCAACGGGGTGCCAGCCTAGCCTAGCCTTCCCTGTTCCCACATTCCCCCACCCAACCTCTTCCCCTTCGTCAACCTGCCCTTTTCCTCCCCCCCGGGGGTAATTATTCCCAAATCCAAGAAAACCTAGGGCAAATCCCACCCCCACATTCCCAGATCCGCCCCATCTGAAAGGATCCGGGGAGGAGGAGGAGGAGGATGGGGGATTTCAGCGTGGTCCTGGTGGTGCTGGCGGCGGTGGTGCCGGTGCTGGTGCTGGCGGTGAGCGTCTACCTTCTGGTGAACTATCAGCACCCGGACGACGCCAACCAGGCCTACTTCCCCAAGCTGGTGGTCGTTCTCGGCCTCTCGGTCGCCGCCGTCTCCATCCTGATGCTCCCCGCCGACGTCGCCAACCGCCAGGCCTGCCGCCACGCCCTCTACAACGGCGCCTGCAGCCTCACCCTCCCCATGAAGACCCTCTGGCTTGCCGTCTACATCGCCGACGCCGTCCTCGTCTTCTTCGTCATCCCCTTCGCCATGTTCTACTACGAGGGCGACCAGGACAAGTCCGCCTCCCTCCCTTCCCATCTCATCTAATCACAATTTATTTTAATCCCTAAATTGATAATGGAATCTTGATCCGGTCTCGTACTGGGCAGGAGTATAGCGAAGAGGCTGAGGAGCGCGCTGTGTTGGGTGATTATGTCGGCTGTCGTATGCGGCCTCTGCCTCGGAATTCTCTACGGTTGGTATCTCAACCTCTCCCGCACGATTTCTTTTTCTAGGAGTTGTGATTGGATCCTGCTGGTGGAATGCATGTAGCGACGTAGAGTATATGCAACCCTTTCATAACTATATGAGAATTAAGGAACAGAGGCTGTCGACATGTTTTATTTTTCAAAACGTAGTTCCACTTGTTTTCACAATGTTATGATCAAAAGCCTGCGATGAGTTAGACGGGAGTTGCTTAAAGAACTAACTCAATTCAAGTAACCTTTTTTTTTTTTTTTTAAATCTCCTGGCAAATGATAATAGACGTTGTTCGAGGCACAATGTTTTACCTTTTCTTTGCCATAGTAAGAAATGACTATTTTCTATTGTAAAAAAAAAAAAAAAAAGAAAAAAGAAAAGAAAAAAGAAAAAGCCTTTGAGCCTGTCGCCGCTAAAAGTTATGCAGCTTTTAACTCTGGTATTTAACTGCGTAGGGATTAGGGCATAGACGTGTAACGACAATACAAACTGCTTATAGAAACTGCTTGTAGAAGTTTCTATTTTCTCCACAGAAAAGAATCTAAACTTTTGAACTGCTATGTGTGCAACCGACTTAGCTTTTCTTTTGGGTGTGCCAGGACTTGTTGGTAAAGTGGATTTCACAGTTAGGCACCTCTCATCATCCGTGGAAAGCTTTCCAAGTTCATGGTCGGGATTCTCAAGCGGTCAACCTTGTATCAGTCCCTTGACTCGTCAGGTCCATCGTCGTCTTAATGCTCTTGCCTCGAATCTTCTATCCTTATCAGTCTTTTGATTCACCAGTTTTACTGTACTCGCTTTCTCGAATGGTTAATATTTGATTCTCTTTTTCTACTTGATTCTCTATTGGAGGTCTATAATTTTAATTAACCTTATGAAACTACTCACTGACTGTTTTATTCTTACATCATGATATGTTACTCTGCACATTATTTTTTGAAATCTAGTACTTTTGTAATTCTTTCTCTCTGTTTTCCTGATGATGGCTTGTTTCCTCCAGTGTTCTGCATTTACTGCAAGTGCTTCTTCTCAAACAACATGGACAATGCGGGCTACCTTCCCAGAATATGTGGTTGCTCTTGCTACGATTGTCGGATCCGTGCTATTTTCGGTGTGCGCCTTATCTTGACATTTTTTTTAAAAAAATCTGTTATTATTTGCTTTCTCTTCCACCTGGATGTTAAACTGAAGTCTAGGGTTATGCTACATAAATTTTACTTTCTCTTCATCTGACTATGTTGTTGTAGTTGCACTTGTTATTTAGAATGGGAATGTTGTAGATAGTGAGTTCACTATGCTGCTGAAGTTGTACTGTGCTGTTATAGAGCGCACCTATGGGAAATGAATGCAATGGCATGTGCCCTGACATTTGAATTTGCATATATATATATTTTTTAGAGTTCTACTGACTTGTTAAGCTAGAGATGAAAGTTGATAGTAATGTTATAGTATTATCTTTTTTGCATCCATTTTTGCATTAGTGGTGGACACTGGACAGTCATACTTGTATTTCTCTTCTTCTACGTTTGTTATTTTTCTGGCATTTACAAGGGAGTTCTTTTTATTCGTATGATAGATATTTGGAGGTGTTGGGATTGCTTGCCTACCGTTGGGACTTATCTTTTCATTTATCCGGCGCCCCAAGGCAGTAATTACTCGCTCACAGTACATAAAGGTATGTTTTATGTGAAACACACTTGACTGCTTTCACTTTCTTGCATTTGCATTTTGAAATTTCATTCACTTCACTAAACAAATTGTATACATGAATACTAAATATTTGCATTTGTATCTGACAGGAGGCGACTGAACTGGGAAAGAAAGCTAAAGAATTGAAAAAAGCTGCTGAAGCCCTTCACCAAGAAGAGAGGAATGGTAACAAAGGCAGAAAATGGCGCAAAAACGTGAAGGCTGTTGAAAAGGTATTCTAGTATTCTTTCTCTGTTCTCTCTCTGTTGCTTTCTCAATCAATATCTCCCCTTTTTCTTCTGTTACGTTATGAGGATTTATTTCCTGTGAGTGAACCAGTGAACATTTCCTTGCTAGATGTCTAATCATCATAGTTAGTTTGTACTTTTGTCACTTCAATATGATTTGATTATTATAAATTTTTTTGGATTACTTTACATATATTATTATTTGTGCTATGATCTGGCATTTTCGAAACGTAAGTTTATCCCTAAACGGATTGATGAGTTGATCAGTTAGACTAGCCTAGTCTATCCTAGTTTAAGTACCTGGCTAGGTTGCACATGATTATCTGCCTTAGGGACCCATAACCTGACTCAACTTGCCCCCCAGCCGGCAAAATATAATCTTGAATTGAACTCACTTTGTTACAACAGATGGAAATGGAGGGAAGCTCTGTACTGCGCTTATAAAGATTTCGGAAATATAGATACACCGATTTACCCGGTTTAGAACAATTTTATATCCATTTAGTTGGTATACATGATGTGTAAGTTACCATTTCGCAGCTAGCTCAGAATTTCAGATCTACGTTTGCACTTTTTGGTGTACAAAAGTAAAAATATAAAACTGTTATTGTCTGAGCAATTTGGTTCCTATGTCATTGATTCATACAAATGTAAGCTGGAGAAATTGCAGGTATCATAAACAGTTTGATGACGTACTGTGTTTCAATGTCTTCCATTGGATAATATAGGGAAATATTTTAGAGCACCTAAAATGACTTTGCTGAGTGATTATTTATCAAATTACTAGTTGAACATGTTAGTGATGGTACACTTTCGGGCCATTCAGTTCGAGCTCCACTTAGGGGGCGTTTGGATTGACGTATTTGTAGATTCAACGTAAGTCAAGTGTAGTGGTGTTTGAGTTTCCCTGAAGTGTGATTATTTTTTTTTTTATTTGTTTTGATGTAACTCGTACCGCCTGAAAGTTAAATTCAATCACTTCTGTTGTTTGTTTTGATGTAACTTGGTGCTGGTAAAATTAGTTTTTTGAGTTCCGTTGTTTGTTTTGATGTAAGTAAGTGGATCTCATTATCTCCTAAATATAGTAGTAAATTTACCACTATAAAATTTAATCTATTATATAATTAATTTTTTTATTATTATTTAAAGATAATAATAATTTATTATAAATAAGGTAATTCTAACCCATTATAAAGGAAGTAGAGTTTAGGTTTTACTGTTTAATAAATTTTTTAGAGGAGGTTGAGTGTAGTGAAAGTCGAGTTCGGCACTTTAGAGGAGGAAGTCGAGAGTAGGTGAAGTGGAGCTCTAACGTAACTTGAGTTACATTATATTTTTCACTTACATTAAAACAAATAACGGAACTGATGGAACTTGAGTTCCATCACTCCACTTACACCAAAACAAACGGGCCCTTAGATGATCCGTAATTTCCACTAACACTGGAGTCTCATGATATAGGAAACCCATCTTAATATCCATTAGGGCGCGTTTGTTTCGCACTATGAAAGATTATTAGGAGTAAAAAGATTTCTGAGAATCTTATTTCTATTCATCTTATTACTAAGAATGTACTATTTCGATGTTTGGTTCGTACGATCATATTATTTAGTCATGTTATTTAAAATTACGAAAAATATACAATTAATTAATTAATTAATTAATTTAATTTTAAATAATACTATAAAAAATTTCAACATCTTTTTTTTTTAAAAAAAGAGAGAATATAGGTTAGAAAGAGAGAGCATAATTAAAAAAATAAAAAGAGAAATAGAGTCGAGGTTAGAGAGAATGAGAGGATTGAGATTTTAGAAAAAGGGGGGGGAGAAATAGCTTAATTTAGAGATAGAAAAATAGTTGAAGTTTAGAAAGAAAAAGATAAGTTTAGAGAAATATATGAGGTTAGAGTGTAAAGAAAAATAATACCAACTAGCCAGCGGGTGGAAAGAAAAAAAGAGATTAGACATACTATAATTACTCAAATTCATTAATTTAAGGATACCCACCTTCCCTCAAAGGAATGAGATTAGTACTTTGGGATGCATCTCATTCCCAAGTAAATCCAGTATTACCAACTAGATTACTTAGTGCGTTTAACCAAACACCGTCATATTTTTTTATTCCTATTGGATTACTAGGAATCTTAAAATGGTAGTGCGAACCAAACGCACTCTTAGTGTTATGATGGCTATATTTCCTGCTTTGAGGAACTTGTGTGTCGATTACAATGATGATTCTTAAATTCTCTATTTCTTTTACCAGAACAATATTACATTTATTTGTCCTAATCTATGTTATAAAGTATCTTTTTATTTGTAATTCAATTTCTAGGAATTACTACTCCTGGAAGATGATATGAAGGCTTTGGAGGAAATGTATCCTCAGGGAGAGCAGGTAAATACAATATACAGACTTTCTATCAGATATTTGCCTTTAATTTTTCTTTTGTTAATGTCTTTCCTTCATTAATTTTTTTACAGGCTGAGACTACTTGGGCGTTTACCGTCCTTGGATACATAGGGAAGTTCATATTGGGTATTATTGGGTATGCTTCATACTTGTGCAATTTCTGTTTTGTGCTTCTTACTGTTTTGTACTTATCATGGGTCATATTACATTTAAGGGATAATTTCATTTTCGTATATACCCTTCATCCTATCCTTAATTATATACAAACTCCTCTAAAAGTGTCAGTATCATGAATACCCCTTTAATTTAGAGAAACTATCATAAATACCTATACTGATAAATCCATCAGAAAAATAAATAAAATTCTCATTTTGCCACCATCTAGTATCTATGCCTTTTTAATTAATTTCAAGATCTTTTGCTTGAAAACATTATAAATACACCTGAATGTATACTATTGAAACTTATTAATTTGGAAGAAACTAAACTACACTAATAGTAAACAAAGAATCATACTGATTTAGACGAAGTAGAAAATAGATTCACAAAAAAGTATAATATATCTTTAGTTTAATTGTTCACTAAGATCAACAGGGAGACCCATATTGAATTAAAAAAAAAACTTAAGTAGATCAAAGAAAACATTTACAAATTAAAACATAAACACAAATCAAGTCATTTTTGGATGAGAAATAAACTTATTAGCCCCACATAATCCCACACAATTATTTATAATTGGGTATAACTAGGGGCAAATTAGTCCAAAACTCCTAGTTAAGGTGATGAAGTGTATTTTTGATATAATTCATTAATTTTTTGTGGTAGAAATAATATTGACAATATTGAAGGAGTATTCGTGATATTTTATAACTTCTGAAGTGCCCACGTTTGAAATTTCCTCTGTAAGGGGTAATTTTATATATGAAAAAGCCTCTATATTCTTTTGTCAATTATGTTTTTCTTTTGTCAATTATGTTTTAGCCCAGATCTTTTGATTAGTGCACTTACCTTTCCAGGTTGGTTGTCTCCGTAGCCTGGGTTGCGCATATTGTCATATACTTATTGATTGACCCTCCTCTTTCGCCTTTCTTGAATGAGGTCTTCGTCAAACTGGATAGTGTTTGGGGTATTCCATTCTGAGCACTTGACCTTGCTACAATTCTCATTTTATTTTTTGGCAAAATCGTACAGAACTTACTTGAACTTTAATAAATTTATAATTGCGAGAATTGCATGAAGTATAGTAACTAAACCTGTAAAGATAAATGGCGATTCAAATTTTGAAGTCAAAGTGCCATTGAGTGACTCAAATCAAATAAATTGAAAGATTGGATAGTAAAATCAAAATTTTAAAATGTTGGGTTGCCGACACAAAATGGTCCATAATTCAGGCAAGTTATGTACATTTTTACCTTATTTTTCATTTTCAGTAACCTCTAACCTGTCTTGGTTGGTTTGAACTAGGTCTGCTTGGTACTGCAGCATTTGCGTTTTTCTGCTTCTATCTATTGCTCGCAGTGATTGCAGGGGAAATGATGCTTGGTCTCAAATTAGTCTTCATTACCATCCACCCAATGAAGTAATTAGTTGTGACTTGCTGAAACAATGAACAATGTTATCATTTTTTTTTTCGTTCCTAACGACTAAGTCTGCTTGTTTCAGATGGGGAGCGACTCTCATGAACTCTTTTCTATTTAATGTTGGGCTTATTCTACTTTGCTCAATCAGGTCTCTACATAAAGTGCTCTTCTGTTTTTAGTTTTTTTTTTTTTTTTTTTTTTTTTTTTGGTGCCACCTCTATGTGATGCCTTCTATTCATCATGCTATACTGTAATCTAATTGGAGGTTGGCAAATTTCAGTGTTGACTTAAAACAACAGCTATTTAAAATACAACGAGATTTCATTTTCAACAAATTACTGTGGAACGATTTCCAGCATTTTATCAGTTTTGTCCAATATACTGCCTTTAACAGATCTTCTAAATTTTCCTCTTTTGTTGCTATTTTTAAATTTGAAACTTTGCAGTGTGATTCAGTTCTGCGCCACAGCTTTTGGTTACTATGCGCAAGCAACTGCTGCTCAAGAGATTTTCGGCCACACACTGCAATCTTTGCGTGGAATCAAGTATCTGTACAAGTGAGTCTTTAGCTATATATATTTTTTCCTTCTCTCTCTAATGGCTTCCAAGTACTCACTCAAATGCCGCAAAAATAGAAAATTACTCTTATCTCTCTCTCTCTCTCTCTCTCTCACATTTAAAAAAAAAGTTTCTTGTTTACTTTCAAATGACTCGGGCTTTGCATCTATCATTTTCGCAGGTATAACGTCTTCCAGTATGTATTTGTTGGCCTGGCAGTGATCACGCTCGTCTACTATGCACTATTTGTAAGTCCTGTCCTGTCAGTTACTTCAATCTACCATTTGGAATCCAGGAAATATCAGTTTTTTTGTCATTTTGTTGTGTTTAGGGATGGAGAAAGAGAAAGCCAACCGGAAGGTTTCAGCTTTCGAACTGATGAATTTGTGCTTTGACTGTAAGCTCGAATTCCGTCGAAGTTGATCTTATTTTGTCGTGGAATTATAGAGTTTGCTAGTGATGTATATGGTCTCAACACTTGCTACTTGGAGAGACGATGATGTAAAACTAGTGAGCTTCGCTTCTTGAAGAAGTGCAAGAAGAGTTGTGGCCGCCCTGCATTGTTCGGATGACTCGCCGTTTGTTTTGTATATCACGCCGTTGTTTCTTTGTCCCTCCTTCCGACTTCCAATGTATTCTTGTTCTATATAGTTGGCTGATGTAATTTTATACTCTGGATCCTTTGCGAGAGAAAGATTGGTTGGTTGGTCTTTCCTTTTTTTTCTTTTTTTTTTTTTTGATTAATGCTGTCTATTAATGTGGGAGACTCTTTTGTACATGTTCTGTTAGTTTCCATGCGAAATATTTGATGCTTACTTCCAGTAGCTTAAAGAGTAATGGTAGTGATAACCTACAATTAAAATATAGTTGATGAAAGAATAGTTGATGAGTCAGGTTTCATATATTGTATCAGTTGTGATTGAGAAGTGCAAATTTTGAGTGCCCCGTTGGCCTTTCTATAATTTTATCAAACTTTTCATGGTTTGCGGATGTAGCATATATATATATATATATATATATATATATATATATATAAATAGAGTCCCGTTACTATGAGTACGATCGTCCTCGTACTCATAAGTTGTTTTTGATGATAGAGCTTCCGAATCGACGATCCATATCGTTAAATATTATTTAGAGCATTTAAAATTTTTAGAAATTAAATTTCATAATTTTTCGACATTATTTATTTTACGATTAAAAGCTCACAAATTGACAATTTTTAACGGTCGGTATGGGATACTTGCTAGTTTAATGGTGTAAAAGAATTGGAATAGGTTGAATTTTTGATAGAAAATTTTATTCAGTACCTCGATAAAGATCAATAACTCCGATCTTAAATTGAAGAATCCGATCATCCATTTTTAGGACGTCGTTCGATTTTGACCGTTCATTTTATGTCCGTTTGATGGACTTTATTATTATTTCAAAAAATTACGAAATTTATTTTTTAGAAGTTTCAAATACTTTAGATCATATTTAACGGAGTGGATTGTCGATTCAAAAGCGCTATCATCGAAAACAACTTATGAGTACGAAGGGCTCAAAACTCATAAGAGTATAGTAGCCCTACTCTAAGAGTACGAAGGGCTACTATACTCTTATGACTATAGGAGCCTTCGTACTCTAAATTATTTTCGATAATAGAGCTTCCGAATCGACGATCCACTTCGTTAAATATTATTTAGAGCATTTAAAACTTTTAGAAAATAAATTTCGTAATTTTTCGAAATCATAATAAAGTTCATCAAACGGGTATAAAATGAACGGTCAAAATCGAACAACGTCTTAAAAATGGATGATCGGATCCTTCAATTTAAGATCGGAGTTATTGATCTTTATCTATGTAGTGAATCGAATTTTCTGTCAAAAATTCAACCGATTTCGATTTTTTTACACCGTTAAACTAACAAATATCCCATACCGGCCGTTAAAAATTATCAATTTTGTAACATTTTGATCATAAGGTAAATAATATTGAAAAATTATAAAATTTATTTTCTAGACGTTTTAAATGCTCTAGAAAATATTTAACGGTGTGGATCGTCGATTTGTAAGCTCTATCATCAAAAACAACTTATGAGTACGAAGTCGATCGTACTCATAAGAGTGTAGTAGCCGGATTGTATATATATATATATGTACTCATAAGAGTATAGTAGCCGGACTCTATATATATATATATATATAGAGTCCGGCTACTATACTATCGATAGTACCAAGCCCTTGGTACTATTGAGTTTTCTACCGTTAGATCTACTCTTTGATCATTTCCACCCGTTAGATTATACTATTAAACCAACCACCCACTCAACCCTAGGGGACCACTATCAATTTAACCGGGGACCACTATCATCCTAACCGCATATCCTTTCATCCAACGACCGAAAACTCAATAGTACCAAGGGCTTGGTACTATTGATAGTACAGTAGCATAATTATATATATATATATATATATATATATATATATATATAGAATACGTCTCTCGTACTTTCGAAGAGGTTTTTGTGTTTCTAAGTTGTTTTTGATGATAGTACATTCAATTGAAAGATTGTCTCGATTAGGCAAAATTTACGTTATTGAAACTATCGAGAAACCAAATTTCATAATTTTTCGACTTCATTTACCAAGCGATCACATGGTCTCAAAAATACTATTTTAACGGTTGATGTGGCACGATTCTTCCGATTTGAAATTTCAGTTTTTTATCACTATTTTTTATGAAATTTTTATTTTCAGCCGTTCATTTTGAGATTATTCGTTCATTAGGCAAACAAAGTCAAAAAATTATGAAATTTGATTTCTAGATAGTTTCAATAGTGTAGATCATGTCTAACGAAACCGATCGCTGAATTGGATGTTGCAGCATCGAAAACAACTTACAAGCACACGGAGGCCTCTGTACTTTCGAAAGCACAGGAGCCTAATTCTACAGAGTCCGGCTATGGTGCTTGTAAAAGCATCAAGTACTTGGTGCTTGTCAATTTTTTACTGTTAGATCTACCTCTTTGATCATTTCCATCCGTTACATTATACTATTCAACCAATCATCCACTCAATCCTAGAGCTAGGCTCCTATGCTTTCGAAAGTACCAAGTTATTGGTGCATGTAAATTTTTGGCCATTGGATTAAGAAATTTGCGGTTAGGATGATGGGAGACCTCTAAGGTTGAGTGCCTGGTTGATTGAATAGTATGATCTAATAGGTGAAAATGATCAAAGAAGTAGATTTAACGGTAAAAAATTTATAAGCACCAAGTACTTAGTGCTTTTACAAGCACCATAGCCGGACTCTATATATATATATATATATATATATATATATATATATAGAGTTGGGCTAGAATACGATTAATAGTATTTGCCCTTTTTTCCTATCAAGTTTTTAGCCTTTAGATTAATTCCTTTGAATTATTTCTAATCATTGGATTAAATAGTATAACCCAACTCTCTCTCTATATATATTTATTATATGTATGTATGTAAAATAACAATTCAAGTGGTGCAGATTCATTACTGTACCAAGTACAAAATAGTTACAAAAAGGAATCTACAAAATCTGTTCAACATATATAGCCCACAAAACCAATCTTTCTCTCTTCTTTTACACAACAAATATAATGAGTGAAAGAATTGTACACCAATGAAACAATTAATGTACACTACTATAAGAGATCCCTTGAATGAATATGACAACTGTATGCTCTTTCCACTGCTTTCTAATTTATCTTCTTCTTTCTTTTCCTAAGGACATTTGCCTCAGGCTGTCCAGTAGGCCTTCATGGCAACGAGAAGCTTCTCCCGTTGGAACGGCCCGTCTTCGTGGTCGACAATCCGGCTATTCCATCTCATGCCATCAGTGACGCCCTTAATCTTCACCAGAACGTCGATGTCGTCGCGGATGATCACCGTGCCTTCCGGTCTTAGAATCCTATCCATCTCTAGCAGGATATCCTCCATCTCACATCTGACAAACAAATTGTTCCATATGTAGCATGTTAGCATAGATACCTACATGAAGACTAAAGGTTTAGTGCCTCTTTGGCCTGACTAGAGCTTCTTTGCTGAGGAGCTAAAACCAAAGTTTTATTGGAATCTGAGGTTTTTCTCTTTTGGGTCCAAAAGCTCTTTCTGACTTTCCACGGTGACGGTAAGCTCAATAAATTTTTCGCTTCGTAAGCCACACATTCTGCTTATCTAAGTCATGCTATTTAGGCACTTTATTGTAATGTTTAGCTAGTTGGAGTTGTTTAAAAAGTGCATTTCAAAAAACCTATACCAATTATAATCATTTTTTAAGAGCTAAATTCCTTATCGAATCGACTTTTTGCGGAAGCAGTTTAGTGGACCTTATCTCCTGTTTTTATTTTTTTCTTTAAATTTGGTTACAAATTATAATGTGTAGATAGGTATCTGCCAATCCCCCAGTCATTAGCTTTCTCTCACTCTTAAAAAGAGCAAATGAAAACTATTGATAAATACTTCTAGAATAGAAAAGCACTTCGGATCAATGAAGCACATGGAAGTAAAAATAATAATAATGATAATAATAATAATAAAAGAAAAGAATGAGAAAGCAAGGACAATATACAGTACCTGTCTTTGTAGAGGCTGAACAGAGAATCGGCATGAAGTAGATCATATGTCCTGGGATATGTTGACATGGCCTCACACCTGCAATGCAACAATTAAACACTCACCATCTACAAGTTGAAAACTCTTTAAATTATCACATCAATCAAAACCAATATATCAATATATACATTTTACAGTGAAAAAGTTATCACTATATGCCTATAAGATCTTGAGACTGCTAAGACTCACCAATCTTGGTAAGTTCCGATGAGCCCCCGCTCGTAGATCACCCCGAGAGTGTTAACCTTTGCGACTGTTGGGACGATGTTCATGACCCACACCGGATCGTCAACGAGGGCTGCTGCGAACCCACCAAGGCCGGAGTTCATGTCAAGCAGATTCCGGTACCGTCTTGGCTCTGCCAACTGGCGGCTATTCGCCTTGTAGTGTTCAACTCTTTTCCGCCACAGCTCGGAATCTTTGAAGAAGACTTCTGGTGTGATGCCTTCTAAAGTTCCGCTGCTTATCCTCGGCGGCAATGCCGTCAGTCTCTCTGGCCATCTCTTCAGCTCTCCTCCAGCAACCTCTCCAGGTGCGGCCACCTCAGGTAGGGGAGTGATGCAAGTATCCATCTTTGTGTACCTTAATGAGCAAAATTGTTTAAAAAATATTTGTCAGTAATGTAATTTCGTACCTTTTTCTGCTAGTACAATTGGAAGGACATTTATTTTCCATGTAAGACATAATCTAAAGTTGAATTTCCATTATTACGATCTAGAAGTGCACTAGAAACAACAAAGGAGTTAAACAAAGAAAAATATCAGAGCACATCCCTATTCTTTTTCTTTTTTTGATAGTATATGTATATCTGTATGTAAAGTTGACTTACATTCTCAATGTCACTCTAAAATAAAGCCTTAATTCTATAATTAATTCTTAATTTTGCCCCAATGTCTACTACATCGTCGGAGTTTCAATTCTAGCAACGTTAATTCTAATGACGGTGCTAACATGGCAACTTTTTCAAATCAATAGAGTAAGAGAATTTAGTTGTTATGCAGACCAAACTTGAAAACATACCAAGCAGCATCTGGGTCTTGATTAGAACAGAATTGGAGGGAACTTGCAAGGCCCTCTCTGTTGGCTTTGCAGCTGAAATGGTTGATGGGCTTCTGCCAGATTGCAATGTCCCCCCTCTCCACCAGCTTTGTCCAGCATAGGTTCCGTGCAGTCGCCTCGATGGCCGCCTGCTCTGCGCTCAGCTCCTCTGCTGGCCTCTTCCACCCCTTGAGATGCCGCTTCCAGTTGATTGGCGGCCCCGACAGGATCCAGTAGCCGCCCGGACGCAGAATCCGGTCGATCTCGATAATGTACTGCCCGTCTGTGCTTGCAGCATACATAGTAGCATGCAGTCATTATGTCAGAAAAGCAAAATCTTCATTTTGAATCTTTATTTCTTTAATTGCTGCAACAAAGAAAGTCTTTTTGTATTGTGACATACTAAGTAGGCAGGTTCAATCAAGAACACTGTAAAACTTAAAACAGAAAAGATGATTTATTCATTTTTATTTTATTTTTTAAAGAATGCTTATAGCTACATGCACACACTCTTCTCAAGCATGAGGTATTTGAACTCAGAACCTATTGCCTGAAGAGGAGGATACCAACCAACTATTCCAGTAGTACTGGTTACTTAAGAAAATCATATTATTAATAAGTTTCCATTGCAAGACAAAAATATTTTTTCAAGTTTGATTCAGAGAAGTGCTCTACTAAGAAATTAAAGATTGAAGTTCCAACCACGGACTGGTCATTTACTCTATTCACCGCGATTTGATATCCTTATGACAATTGGCGTCACAATTTACTTTTCTTTCTATTTAAGGAGTGGTAAATCTCTCCCCTTAGCTAAGCCCATTAGACTATTTTGATTGGACTTTTGCCAGTTCTATAATAAGAAACTATCCGTACAAGAAGGACTTACACGAAGATATAAAGGAGATCTTAACGAAAAAGGAGAGAGTTGAATATTAAACATTAAAAACACGACAAATTCTCATTCAATTTCCTCCCATTTAATTCATGTCCATATATTGTGCTTATCAAAGTATCCCGAGACCAGATGTGACCAGTTTCGAGAGACAAATGGTTATTTCAAAGAGAGACAATAGTAGCAGTAGTACCGTAGAGGTGCCAGGGAATGAGGCAACGGGAGCAGTGGGCCATGTCGAAGGCTCAGGCGGGGTAAGGGAGCCGCTTGGTGGCGAGGATACCGAGCATGGCGGGTACGCCTCGCTCTAGGGCGAACTGCACCTGTGCCTCGTGTGTGTCCTTGGGCGCAAACGACATTGTCAGCACCTTCCGTGACAGCAGATACGCACCCCAGCTCGCCACCTTTGTAACAGCACCATTACTTAGATATACACAGTTAAGCTAAATCTGTAGGGTCAATCTTAGCTGTTCATCACTTTGCAAAAGAGAATACTAAAGTCTTAAAATAGAATGCAAAGTTTGGTTTCCTTTAATTCTTCAAGTGCTGAAACAAAAGGATGGTTTCAGAATTGAATCAGTTAATACATCATCTTGTATAGAGACACAGTGGCTTCTGGTTCATCTCTTGGAGACAACTTGCTTGCTGAATTAGCTACTAGCTGCCAAATTACATGCTAGAGATGATATAATTGTTGAATTGTGATAATCTTAAAATAGCTTAATGACTGGATAGTTAATTAACTCTTTGGCAATTGAATCAACTGTTACATCATCCCTTCATGTGAAATCAAATGGAGTTCAAAAAATAGAGTTTGAAAAATGAACCTAATTAAAACAAGGATTCAAGGTTTGCACCTTAGTTACAGTAAACTGAAGTAGGTAGCCTCAATGATACTTTATCAGAAGTTCAAATAATGCAATGTAACTCTTTTAAAGTAAAATATTTTATTTGGTCAAACTGGAAAAGTTTCTCACTGTAATGGTCGTTCCTCAGGAGTTTAATAAGAAATAAATCACACATTGGTGACATATAAAAAATCAGAGAACTTATATAAAAACATTAAGAAAATATAGTAGAAAAATGTGTAGTCCATGCAATTTCACTCCTTTTTTAAGGACAAAGTTATTAAGAGAGCTGACGTTGATAGTGGCCTATGGATTTGTTCAATTTGTTTACTATTTCTTGACAAAATGTAATCACATTTAATGTATCTCATCTATTCAGAAAATATTTATCCTACACCCCAAAGAGGAACACTGTTTTTGCAGGATTTAGTATTTGCATATCAAAAGTTGCATCTACAATGAAAGTTAAGCATTAAATAAGGTTACATCTCATGTGAATCTAGGTAAGCATTAAATAAGGTCTCATGTGAATCTATGTTGACTTGCTATTAGTTTATCGCATTGCCAGCTATTTGCAGAAAAAAATAAACCTAGCACGCATGTGTAGTTGTGGAATCTAAACAAGATTTACATAAGCAACTGAATGCCGAAATCTTGATCTAAATCCCACCAAATCTTAGATGTAACTTGCACTTTTGCTAATATGAGCTACATAGGCGTGATTCGAAAGGAAGTTATGTATCATTTCCAAAATCGAGTGTTACTATTGCTTTAGAATGTTATCCTGATATACTGTTGATGTGCTAACAACATATAGGAACTACTTATGAGGAACCGAGAGTTGTCGCACCATAATTAGCTGGAAAGAATAGCCAAATGCGATAATATAACTAGTAGAATGAGCACATTGTTGGCCTATTTTCAAAGCAAAACTGAATTTACATTTTTCTGTTAAATATTATGGGATCTAAGTAATGAATTAAAATCAGGAAAACCAGCTAAAAAATTTAGCTTTTTGGCCATTGGATCGAGACAAATGAAAGGCACGTTGGTCAAAGATCTATAACACCAACTTAATTTCCTTTGATACCTACTCTCTGATGAATAATTAAAATATTCTTAATTTACTTAAATGGTCATAATTTGGTAAAATGGTTTCTCCAAAATGCTTTTTTTTTAAAATTTTTTTTAATGTAAAATTATGTATCTCCCAAACTACTGTCTTTACATGCAGTTGATTGTAATATATATATATACATACGAGCAAAAAATACTTTTATGTTATATTGTAGATGTACTGATAAATATATATGACATTTTTAAAGTTCGTGCACAAACTAATTAATTGAAAATTACTATATCATACGCACTAGTTTTGGCATTTGAAAGCATCCGAATATTATGGAGCTGAAAACGTATGTAAACACCGTCATACACCTATAGGCCATTCCTTCAACTTTAATCTTTTAAATTGATATTCCCTCAAAATATTTGGTTTTTCAAAATTTAGCACATTAGATTTTTCAAAATTGAGAATTTTTAATCAAATTTGTGAATAATTTTATCAGATTTAATTGTTTTGATCACTTTCGAGTAAATAAAATTAGAATATTCAACTACTATTAACTAATAAAGTCATTAAACTTTTTTTAGAAAAAAGAAATGCTACTTGTTCATTAAACTTTCTGGTGCATATCTTATACTCTCACCATTCAAGATTTACACAAATTTTTAAAAATTTGATACTAAAAGAAATAAGAAGTGATAAGATAAATGTAAAAAAATTAAGAAGCCCAAAAAGAGTTGGCCCTTAGATGATGAGGATGTAATATATACGACCACTTTTAGATATAAGAGTACTATTGCTAAAAAAAATTTGACTCAACTGATGAAAAAGTTTGAATTAAGAATATTAAAAAATTTAAAAAATTTAATTAAAGAATAAAAATATTATGCATTTCGGAGGTGTGCAGGTACTCCAACTCCAACTCCGTGATGCGTTCTCTCTCCGATCTTTAGACACTTCTATCCTATGTCTTATGACAATATTTAACCGTTACTTTGCAGATTTCATATTCGATCCAACATAAGCAACCCAAAAATAAGCAATAAATAAAGTAAAAATATCATATATCAAGAATAAAAAAAAAAAAATTATCTAAAGAAAAAATATTACCTGTCTATATAAAAAAAAAATTGGAGTACACTTGTCTAAAAATTTATTTAATTTTTTTATTAGAAAAAAAAATATAATAAAACTGCTGTGATGGAAGGAACCTTAAATAATAAGGCGTAAAATTTATATTTATTTTAAGACGTAAATGAAATACTGCTTTTATAAAACTCGACTAGAATGCTATTAGTGCTATTAAATTATCGATGTGTGTAATCTTCTAGAATTGAGTGAGTGGTTGGTTTAATAGTACAATCTAATAAGTAAAAGTAATTAAAAAATTTGATAACACAGAGTGTTTGGTGCTATTGATAGAGGATATATACTAGTCGGACTCGCTCTTATATTTATAATCTTGCTTTGCTCTGATACCATGTTAAAGTATACGAAATAAGGGGCTTACCCCGCAGCCGGTATCGAGGGCGGTCCTGACGGAGCCATCGGCGATGGGGACGGCGGCCCTGGCGATGTCGTCGATGTAGCGGTCAGCGCCGGAGGAGAACATGGTGCCGCCACCGGGGAAGCGGAGCACCTCCCCCTCGGCGCGGATCCAGTTCTGGCCGCCCTTCTCCTCCACCAGCTCCGTGTGCGGCGCGTTGGCGAACCACGCCACGTCGCGGCTCTCCGGCCACCGGAAAGGCGTCCGGTACCCGCGGGGCGCCGGGATCAGGCACCGCAGCTTCTTCTCCGGCCGCGGCGGGCAGTGCCGCTCCCGGTACTCGAGCCGCTCGCGCGGGAACTGCAGGGAGAAGCGCTGCCCCTCGCACGGGGTGTGCTCCGACAACTTGGCGTCGCAGGAGGGGAATTGACGAACACGCGGTGAATCGGAATCGGAATTGATATCGGAATTGAGATCGGGATCGGGGGCGGAGTGGTGGAGGGAGAAGTCGAGGGTGGTGGTGTTGGAGGAGGAGGAGGAGAAGGAGGAGGAGGAGACGAGGGTGGAGGTAGCGGGGTTAGGGTTACAAGAAGAAGAAGGAGAGGAAGAGGAGGAAGGGGAAGAGAAGGGGAGAGGGGAGGGGGAGTGGAGGAAGACGGCGAGGAGGTAAGAGGCGGAGCAGAGAGCCGCGACGAAAGCGATGGCCAGAATGTTCGACTTCTTCCAGCTGCCGGGCACCGGCAGCGTCGGCAGCCACGCCGTCGGCATACCGGATTTTTTTTTAAAAAAAAATTATTTAATTTCAATTATGGATTTTTTTTTTTTTTTTTTTAATTTTTTGGGGTGGGGGGTTGGTTTGCTGATGAGGGGAAGGAAGAGGGAAGGGGGGTTATGAAAAGGGAGAGAGAGAGATGGCGTTGAAAGACAAGAGCACGAGGGAGCTGGACCGGTAATGAAGATTTTTTTTTTTTTTTTTGGTTTGTTTGGGGACAGACAGAATTGGACTTTCGGTTTGGTCCTTCAACTTTGACGTGCTTGACATTTGGCACCTTAAACCTTAGTAATAATTGTTGGGGGAAACTTCAAATACCCTCGTGTGGTTTCGCACTTTCTCATTTTAGTGCCATGTGATTTCAAGTGTATCAAATTATTACCATGTGGTTTCGCACTTTCTCACTTTAGTATCCTGTGGTTTCAAGTGTATCAAGTTAGTACTCTGTGATTCAATTTTCTCTTTTTATTATCCATTTCGGGGTATATAATTTAACAAAATATTAAACTATAGGACACTAAAGTGAAAAAGTGCGAAACCACAAGGTACTAACTTGATACACTTCAAACCACAAGGAACTAAAGTGAGAAAGTGCGAAACCGTAGGGTACTAACTTGATACACTTTAAACTACATGGTACTAAAGTGAGAAAGTGCGAAACCACATGGTACTAATTTGATACACTTGAAACTATAGGGTACTAAAGTGAGAAAGTGCGAAACCATAGGATAGTAATTTGATACACTTTAAACCATAGGGTACTAAAGTAAGAAAGTGTAAAACTACATGGGAGTATTTGAAGTTTTCCCTAATTTTTATTACCACCGGCGGGTTCAAATTCTTTAAAATTATTGTAATTGAATTTTACAGTTCAATTTAATTTGTTCAATAAATATTAATGCCTTGTTAACATTACAATCAATTATATCTTTTTAAGAAAAAAAAAAGAATATTACTTCATTAATTGGTAAAATGAACTTAGTTACTATAATCAATAACACTTGTCAGTTGTTTTTGATAATAGGATATTCGATTTGATGATTGGCTTTCTTAAGTATGAACTACATTATTAGAATTATTTAGAAACCAAATTTCATAATTTTTCGAAATCATTTATCAAGTAATCAACGGGTCTCAAAAATAACTATTTTAACGGTCGATGTGGTAGGTTTGTGAGTTCAACAGTGTAGAAGAATTCAAATTACATGAAATTTTAATAGAAAATTCCACTTAACATTAAGAATAAGAACAAGAACAAGATTTTCGATTTGAATTTAAGTCACTTATCATTATTTTTTATAAAATTTTTATAATAATTTTAAAATTTAAATAAAATATTATAATAAATTAAAGTTTATAAAATAAAATGTCACCAACCACTTAACGAAAAGTGCAATACAGCTTCCTGTATAAAAATTTGTTATATTAGCATCGGGTTTTTAAAAGTCAAATCCACTACTCAATTTTCCAAACTGTCCAAATAAAAATACAAAATTTTTTNTTTTTGGGTTTGGAGGTAAGGGAAGGAGGGTGTTATCTAGTGAGAGTTTTATATGGTGGAAAAAAAAATCTCGAAGAATACGGAATAGATTATTTTAGTTTATTTTTTTTTTTAAATTATTATCAAATATAATACGGGGTTCTGTATAAAAATTTGTTATATTAGCATCGGGTTTTTAAAAGTCAAATCCACTACTCAATTTTCCAAACTGTCCAAATAAAAATACAAAATTTTTTAAAATTAGTTTTTATTTTTTAAAAAATGTAAAAGCTTGTTAAACGAAATCGCCCACTATTTTAATTATATTGCTAATGTGGCGATTCAAACCAGTCATATATATATATATATATATATATATATATATATATTTGAGTTCATTCGTCTTATTATAGTTATTAAAAAATAAATTATTATATATTTTTTTAAAAAAATTGAGAAAATATAATTGACTGGAATAAATGCTATTGTGCAATGTAGACTTCCTCCTGAATGTGGGACCCACAAACCACAAAGGAGTATTAGTGTGGGACCCACGTGTCCGAAACATGGTCCAAATATTAGGTGGATAATTTTTTCTGCTCCAATTCAAGTGTAGGTTTACTAAGGTGTTTTATGTGCTCATTAACTGCTTGTATATACATATTTTTTGAATATAAATAAAAGATATTATAACTTTTTGGTAGGTTAAAAAAGTTATTATCTGAGTTAGAAAACATACCATATCTGATCTTTAAATTATGTTATCAAAATAACATAAATCTATCTTATAGTGAGATACACCACTCTACTAACAGAATTATAAACATAAAAATCTCGAAAGGAGCTAAAATTAAGTTATTTATAGCTTGCAATTATATAAGAAAATTCTCATAATATATAAATTATTGGATGATAATATATCATCATTCAAACGTATCTTAATTTATGATCTTAACTTTGACTATGGAATATTCTAATTAACGATCTATATTGTTAAGTTGTAAGATTTCGAATTGTTTGAAAAAGGTTTCGTATATTTTTTTGAGATGGTTAATAGAATAGTCAAACCGTTGCAAATTGTCTTTGAGCTAAATCTTGATTACTTAGTCTATATATGTTTGCTGAAAAGAAAAAGAAAATAGGCTCTTTTACTAGTCACAAAAGTTGAGATTTAGAATGGTTGAAAACTCAAGCTTTTTGGCTCGGGTTTTCCACTGTGATTTGACCTTGATGAAGACATGCTACATTCGGCCGCTTAATTTGGACCAAATATGGATGAATGTGATTCGATTGACTCAGGACTCAGAAAAAAGAAACTACAGGATTTGAAATTTTGACCTAAATCTCTCCAATTGGTGGAAAACTTAGGAAGTTGAGGCATCAACTATTACTGTTACTATAGCTAGTGAAAATATTGTTAGTCTCTATTGTTAATGGAAAAGTTAACTAAAATAAACTTCTCTACCTTCGGTATGACTAGAAAAATTAGTGCTACTTCAAAATCACCTTAAGGGTTATTGTTGTATGAGAAAAAAATCTTGTCCATGTTGTAAGTTTTTTCTTTCTAATTGTTTGTGTTGTATTTATTGCCTCCATAATCTGAATCCTAATGTACTTTATTGATAAGCTTGAGTCTAAATTGGAAACATAATTGCAATAATTTTTATTGAATCTCGAAAAAAAAAAAAAATCAAGATGTTAATCTTTCCAAATAAAATCCCAATAAAGTACATCGGCCGAAATATCAAACTAACAATTGTCCTCCTCATCGGCCGAAAGTGGGATATAGATTTTAATTTTGCCTAATGAAGTTGAAAAGATGCCTCACACACATGAAATGTCACCTCAACTCCTGTGCCTTCGCCTTAGTTTCTTTTGGTTGTGTGGTTTGGTCTCTCTCCACTTCTCTCCGAATAAGCCTGCTCTTTTCAGCCACTAGCCCTTTCATCTAGGCGCGATGGCTCTTGAACTTCTCCCAGGCTCTATGGGCTTCATGAACTTCTAAATTTCTCTTTTTGGTGAAAACAAAGATCTGGCTTTGGCCCGCCGATTAGCGGGCAAATTATCTAGAACCTTAATAGTTCTCGACTTTGAGACCTTCTGCTGAACTAGCCAGAATCTTAATAGTTCTTGGTCTCGAAACTCTCTGCTCTCCAGAGTTTGCAGCCCTATGTGGACTGAAGAGAATTTGACTCTCTCATAAGTGCTTCTTTGATACCCTTTTTAGAACCACCTTCGATCTACTTAAACTTTTCTAAATTGAGTAGTAGGGTTTCTTGACTTTTCAAGGAGACTTTTCCATTGAAACCTCGAGATGACACTTCATGTAAAGATTTCACTTGGCATATGGATGATTATCTTTCTTTTTTTCTTGGCCCACACTTTCACCATTGAGACTTAGGCCGAGAAGTGATCTTTATCTACGAATATATGCTTTTCCTTCAAATGCCTCTCATAGGGAGCAACCCTCTATTCGAAATAGAATAGGTTGTTGAACTCCTAGACCTACAAATGATCCATTATCTTGAACATTAGGCCGACAAGGGCGTAACGAACATACTCGTGCTCAGAAATTTGAAAGAAGTAACAAATCTTGGCTGTCTTGAACTAAGCCTGGTACTTTTCAACTGCTCATTTGGCTGCTGTCAAATCATGTACGACCAAGTCTGCCAGCAAAACTTCAGGTTCCACATGATAGAATTGTTCATGGAGCTCACTCACTAACCACTCTGAGCTGACAATAGAACCTTCTGCCAAAGGATTTACCAAGTGAATACTCTCCAAATCAAGGAGAGGTGAAAAGGCCAAAGTTTGACATATGGATTTGTAGTTGCTTCGCTGCAATGATTGTGAAGGGCAACATGCTTTAAGTTGGAATGCTTGTCTCTTCAAGAGAAGTTATGAAACTTTAAGAATCTGAACCCCTTGAATATTTATATTACCTATCAATCTCAGCCGGATAAGGTAGATTAGCCAGTTTTACTGCCTATTGTTTAGGCCAAAGTGCACCTGGAGAACTTCAGCCTTTCTATTCAAATCCCATTTGGCCTTAGCAAGCTTGTTTTGGGGGGCATCCATTAATCATTTTGATGTGAAAAATCCACACTATTTTTTCTGGTTGTTGTGGACTTTCTGATCCCTCAGCTTGGTTGCGGGTAGGACATAGTGGTTGTTTCTTTGCTGCCCTCCGTGCTTGTTACCCACTTAAACTAAGATTATTATTAGTCAGAAAATTTTCGTGGTGGAAGTTTCTGGCTTGATTGTTGTGTTGGTATCAAACCCTTCGTTGTGATAACCAAGGATTGTAAAAGCTTACTGATTTAGATTTTTTCTAGATAGTTCGGCCACCTATTGCTACTATACTAATTAATTTTACTGGTTTAGGTTCTCTCTAGGTGTCATGCCCCGGGACCGGCGGAGACCCTCCCGGTAGCGCGCCCAGACCAGCCATATGTCTACACATATAAGGCGTCTAGAATGGAAGCGGAAGTAAAAGCAAGAAATATAGCACAAGGAAAGAACTACAACTAATGATATCAGAGCAGTATGATTCTATCATCTCTGACAATAGTAAAAGGATACAACTAAAACAATAAAAGTAAACCATAAAGTAGTACAATAAAAGTCTCAAAGGTACAAAAATGGGTGGTCTCTAGTACAATGGTGAAACCCTCAACCTCTCACAAAAAGAAGAACACGAGAGGTAGACCACCTATCGAACGATCCCTCGGCGAGCACGCTAGCCCGAGGCGATATCCTTTCCGCTATCCCTGGCCTCCCCCTGCGCGGAAGGCTCTGAAAAACTTCTAGAAAAAGAGGGCGTGAGAACTATAATTTATAGTTCCCAGTGGGCAATTACTGACCTCAGCTCTATACTCCACTAGGCCCCAAAAGAAAAAGGTAAGTATGATGTTTGAGATAAAAAAAATTCGAAATTCGAATTAAAAATAAAGAAGGAAAGAAACGGGGAAAGGAAAGATTCAAAAAAAAAAAGAGAAGGAAATAAAAAGAAGAAAAGGAATGAAAGCAAAGAAAAGGAAAGAATAAAAAAAAAATCTTTCTATTGTTCTTTTCCTTTCTATTTGTCCACAGGGGTATTTGACCCCCTCCTCCCCTCTGGCGCTGGCAGCAAGCAGGGAGGGGGTGTGCTGTGTTGCACACCCCTCCCCCAAAATCCGAACCAGTTAAAAAAAAAAAAAAAAAGAAAAAAGAAAAAAAAAGCTTGGCTCTTTCACTCACGACGGCGACGGCTACGACGATTCCGACGACGACGATGACGACGGCGATCATGGCGACTTCCCCGACGACAACAAGAGAAATGCATGCATACGAATAGTGCAAGTGCGACTTTTTGTTGGTTTGATCAACCCGACCATCTTCGTGATAGGTTTCGAACCGATCAAATTTTACATCAAGTCGTCATTTTCGCCGTACGTATGCATCGCTAATCTCTAACCGTGCGGCCATCTTCGTGATAGGCTCGACATGGTCGAACAAACAACCGAATTTTACTACGTAAACCGTGCGGCCATCTTCGTGATAGCTCGACTGGTCAAAATGGTGATCGAGCACCATTTATCTTGTTACGAAAACCGTGCAGCCATTTCGTGATAGGCTCGACATTGTCGAAAACGTAAACCGTGCGCATCTTCGCGATAGGCTCGACATGGTCGAAAGCGTAAATCGAGCGGCCATCTTCATGATAGGCTCGACACGATAAATCCGCGTACAACAAATGATAATAAAAAATGAACGGTTCCGTTTGAATTCGACATCTTCGTTCGATTGATCGAATGTGATTAATTTCGTATATTTGAAAAAAAAAAAAAAAAAAAGAAAACAGCAAAAAAAAAAAAAAAGAAAAGAAAGAAAAGAAAGAGAAAGAACAAAACAAAAGAAGAGTTTTTTTTTA
This sequence comes from Ananas comosus, assembly GCF_001540865.1. Lineage (NCBI taxonomy): Eukaryota > Viridiplantae > Streptophyta > Magnoliopsida > Poales > Bromeliaceae > Ananas > Ananas comosus. Next base: position 6,546,720 of record NC_033642.1, on the reverse strand, counting down.
TTTCTCTCAGTCAAAAAAAAAAGAATGAAAGAATCAAAAAAAAAAAAAAAAGAAAAGAAAAGAAGAATCAAAAACAAAGAAAAAATGACAGAGGAGAATTCCTCTCTCTCTCTCTCCTCTCGGTTTCATACAGAGAGAGAGGGATTTGCAGTCAAAAAAAAAAGAAAAAAAAGAAAGGAAGAATCAGCAAAAAAAAAAAAAAAAAAAAAAGAAGAAAGGAAGACAAAAAAAATAAAGAAAAAAGAATAAAAAATAATACAAGAAATAAAAGAGTTGGATTTGGACTATTTGAAATTAGTCTAATTCATCACTTACTCACAAGCCGGTTCAACTCAAATCGAACTAAAGTTCAAAAACTTTGAACCAAACAATAAACCGGTTCGACCTGAACAGAATTACAAGTTGGTTCTACTCAAACTGAACCACATGAGGATCAAATAGACCGAACCACGAATTAGTTCAAATTGAACTGAACCACAGAAGGGTTCCAAGTCAAGTCGAACCAAAGCATACGCCGGGTTCAACTCAAATAAAAGCATAGGAGGTTCGAGCCAAGCCAAGTCGAACAAATTATAAGTCGGTTCAGCTTAAACCAAACCATAAGGGATTCAACTTGAAATGAAGTGGGTCTGATCCGAATTGAACCATGAAGGATCCAACCCGAACCGAAGTGGGTCCGATCCGAACGGAACCGAATCATAAAGGATTCGACTTGAACTAAAGTGAATCCGATCAGAATTGAACCAAACCGGATTCGAACCAAACCAGACCCTGTCTGGACCGAACCGAACAGGATTCAACTTGAGCTAAAGTGAATCCGATTAGAACTGAACCAAACCGGATCCTGTCTGGACCGAACCGAACAAGATTCAACTTAAGCCAAAGTGAATCCGATCAGAACTGAACCGAACCAGATCCCGGCTAAACCAAATCATAATGGATTCGACTTAAACCGAAACGGATCCAATCCGAACTGAATCGAACCGGATCCGGTCTGAACCAAGCTGCAAAGGATTCAACTTGATCCGAAGTGGATCCGACTTGAACCGAACAAGGAAGGAGTCAACTTGAACCGAAGTGGATCCAATCCGAATCGAACCAAGAAGCATTCGACTCGAACTGAAGTGGAGCCGATTCGAATCAAACCATAAAACATTCAACTTAAACCGAAGCGGATCCGATCCAAACTGAACCAAACCGGATCTCATCTGAACCATAAAGGATTCAACTCGACCCGAAGTACATCCGACTTGAACCGAACCAGGAAGGAGTCAACTTGAACCTAAGTGGATCCGATTTGAACCGAACCAGGAAGTAGTCAACTTGAACCGAAGTGGATCCAATCCGTACCGAACCAGGAAGCAATCGATTCGAACCAAAGTGGGTCCGATCTGAACCAAACTACAAAGGATCCGACTTGAACCGAGGTGGATCTGATTTGAACCGAACCATAGAAGATTCAACTCAAACTGAAGTGGATCCGATCCAAGCTGAACCGAACNGCCGGTTCAACTCAAACCGAACTGAGACTCATAACTTTGAACCAAATAATGAACCGGTTGGACCTGAACGAAATTACAAGTTGGTTCAACTCAAATTGAACCATGAAGGATCCAACCCGAACCGAAGTGGACCCGATCTGAACTGAACCGAACCGGATTCGGTCCGAACTAAATCATAAGGGATTCAACTTGAACCGAACCGAATCCTGTCTGAACCAAATCATAAGGGATTCGACTTGAACCTAACCGGATCCCGTCTGAACCGAATCAAGAAGCATTCGACTCCAGCCGAAGTGGAGCCGATTCGAACCAAACTATAAAGCATTCAACTCGATCCGAAGTGGATCCGACTTAAACCGAACCAGGAAGGGTTTGACTCGAACCAAAGCGGATCCGATCTGAACCAAACCAAATGGATTCAATTTGATCCGAAGTGGATCCAATCTGAATCGAACCGAACAAGATTCGACTTGAAATAAAGTGGATCCGAACCGGACCAGACCTGGTCTAAACCGAACCACAAAGGAACCAAACCAAATGGATTCAACTTGATTCGACTTGAACCGAACCAGGAAGGAGTCAACTTGAACTGAAGTGGATCCAATCCGAACCGAACCAAGAAGCATTCGACTCGAACCGAAGTGGAGCCGATTCGAACCAAACTATAAAGCATTCAACTTGAACCGAAATGGATCCGATCCGAACCGAACCAGGGAGGATTCGACTCGAACTGAAGTGGATCTAATCCAAACCAAACGGATTCAACTTGATCCGAAGTGGATCTGATCCGGACAGAACCACAAAGGATTCAACTCGACCCAAAGTGGATCCGACTTGAACCGAACCAGGAAAGACTTGACTCGAACCCAAGTGGTCCGATCCGAATCAAACCATGAAGGATCCAACCCGAACCGAACCATGAAGGATCCGACCCGAACCGAAGTCGTCCAATCCGAACCAAACTGTAAAGAATCCAACCCAAACCAAGTCCTGATGGATCCCGAACCAAAATATTATGGTTCATCCCAAATCAAATACAAGAGGTTTAACCCAACCCAAAACCCAAAGTCCATAAATAAAATTTCAAAACCCAAAGTCCACAAATAAATCCCAAAACCAAAATCCACAAATAAATCCCAAAACCCAAAGTCCACAAACAAAACCTCAAAACCCAAAACAACCAAATCCAACGACCGAAACGTCGCTAAACTAAACCCAAATTCAAACGACCGAAATGTCGCTAAACTAAACCCGAATCCAAACGACCGAAATGTTGCTAAACTAAACCCATATTCAAACGACCGAAATGTCGCTAAGTTAGAACCAAATCCATACACCAAACCCATGAACCATATCCAAGTTCATGAACCAAATCCATACACCAAACCCGGAACCAATCCAAGTTCATGAACCAAATCCATACACCAAACCCATGAACCATATCCAAGTTCATGAACCAAATTCATACACCAAACCCGTGAACCATATCAAAGTTCATGAACCAAATCCATATACCAAATCCATGAACCATATCCAAGTTCATGACCAAGTTCATACACCAAATTCATGAACCATATCCAAATTCATGAACCAAACCTCATGAACCAATACCCAAATCTCATCGTGAACCTTTTTTTACTCTGGCACATATACCTAGAGTAAAAATTAAATATCGACTACCCCTAATACATATACTTAGGGCTATGTCAACCGTCTTAGCACATATAACTAAGGCGAAACATCTCCAAATCGACAGAGTTCTAAGCCATATACTTAGAATTCGGTCAAATGATATCAACTTCATTCGGACTCTAATACATATAATTAGAGTTCATCCGGCTAGCCCTAATACATATACTTGGGGTCTAGTCAACCTTCTGCTCTAGCACATATACCTAGAGCTGAAGTCAAACCATATCCGACTCACCCTAACACATATGCTTAGGGTCTAGTCAGTCTTTTACTCTAGCACATATACCTAGAGTAGAAGTCAAATCATGCTCGACTAGTCCTAACCCGTATACTTAGGGTCTAGCCAGCCTTTTGCTCTAGCACATATACCTAGAGTGAAATCCTTACCCGATCGAGCTCTAATACATATACTTAGAGTTCAAATCCGACTACCCCTAATACATATACTTAGGGCTTAGTCAGACCTTCATTCTAGCACATATAACTAGAGTGAAACTCGGTTANATACCTAGAGTGAAATCCTTACCCGATCGAGCTCTAATACATATACTTAGAGTTCAAATCCGACTACCCCTAATACATATACTTAGGGCTTAGTCAGACCTTCATTCTAGCACATATAACTAGAGTGAAACTCGGTTAATCCTGATACATATACTCGGGAATTAGCCACTCTCCACTTTCGGGTAATTCGACCCACCTCAATACATATACTTGAGGTCTGGTCACATCTCCATCTTGGAACATACAACCAAGGTGAATATAATCGGACTCTAAGACATATACTTAGAGCCAATTAGACTCTAATACATAGAGTTTAATATCGACTAGATCTTAACACATATACTTAGGATCTAGTTCGACCCATCTCAATACATATACTTGAGGTCTGATCACATCTCCATCTTGGAACATATAACCAAGATGGACATAATCGGATTCTAAGACATATACTTAGAGCCAATTAGACTCTAATATACAGAGTCTAATATTGACTAGGTTTTAACACATATACTTAGGACCTAGTCAACCTCAAATTCGACTGAATCCTAATACATACACTTAGGATTCAATTCATGTACAGTGGGGGTATGCCCCTGCTTAAGCCATGTAAACGGCAAATCATATCAATAAAATTTCATTTGCCTGTTTTGTCTCTTTTATTATCAGCATTTATATTTGGTCTCTTAATCGAGGGTTCCTTAACACCGAAAGTGTGGGATAATTAACAACAGATTCTTGAGTCTGTTGGAAGCCATGAACCTATAATCCTGATTTCAAAATAAAATATAAACAAATTTTATCTCTACCATGAATGACCACTCGCCCTAGAAACATCCTACGGCGGGGCCGGTTCGTTCGCGGCAGACATACGATAAGCAATAATAATAATAGTGATAAATTGCAATTATGAAAGCATAATTAAAATGCTAAACTACTAAGTCTCAGGTAAGCATGATGTCAACATGATGTACATCTATTCTGTAATAAGGGAATATGTTCAATGCATAGCTGATATGTCTCAACATAATAAACGAGTAAACATCACGATCCAATGTGTCAATATATAAGGAATAAGCTCTATCAAGCAACCGAGTATACTACACTGCGATAAATGAAACAGGCAAGTATGCTATATGTCTAAATGCTATATCATAAGCATGTCAAAGTAATCCAACTACTAAGCCTATCTAGTAGTGATTATCCATTCCCGGTTCAATATCATTGTTTCCAACATGTTCTAGACTCTACAAATATGTAGTCCAGCTTGTGCCGCCTAAGTGTCGGTGGTAGCTCTAGCATTTCCACTCTAGGAATGAGTCTATCCCTCCCGACCCCGTAGGTTTCTCAATACCGTACGAGCGAACATAGGTCGCGTAGGCTAACTCCGGAGTGCCGGCTTGTAGGGAGCGACCCTCACAAGCATGTGCGAAGGAGCACAAATGGCAAGCAAGCATAGTCAACGTCTCAAGTATCCAATCATCATGTCTCTAACATGGTATAGTCACTAGCATCCCGAAGATCTAGTTCTAAGTCACAAAGTGAAGTTCCAATGTTCTCTAGGTCTAGTGCCCCTTTATGACACTTAGACATTCAATATTTAAGCATGTTCCACATTTCTCATTGGCCCTATCCACTAAGTTCACCCATCTCCCGAGCTCAATGCCGCTTGATGACATTAGCTCTCTAAATCACATAACATTCAAGTTCGGTGCCTCTTTATGGCATATTAGTTATCTTTCATGTCTCAATTAAACTTAGGTTTAAATGCATGAATCAAAGCTCACTTACACTATGAGAAACATGGTCCAACATAAGAATGCTAAAAATCCCGCATAAGCTTCATATGCAACTCTCTATTACATAGAGGTCCAAAATTTCATCACATGTAAAATAGGCATTTTAAGCATTCTAAAAATCATAATAAATACATTTAGTATGAATATGCATGCTTTTTCATTTTACGAAATATAAATCACCCGATATGAGAATTTTTCATACTATAGGCTAGGTCAAACCTACCAAAATCGAAACCTTCGTTTCGCCGAACGGAGGTATCCACTAGCTTCCTAGTACCCTAGAAACATCAAAAATAGGGTCACCTAAACGAAACGAAGAGCAAATAGCTCAATCATTAACCATAAAGCAAAAGGGTCAAAACTCACCTCAAGAGTGAGAATCCTCTCCTAAGCTCCAAAGGAGGGCTAGAATCCTTCCAATCCAAGACTAAGGAAGGTTCTAAACCAAAGAATCTAGCTCCAAAAGCCCTAGGTTCAAAATGCCCAAAAACAACCCTAAGTTTTCAATCTAGGGTTTCATCTCAAAGAAAACTCCAAAATCCAAAACTAGAGAAAATGATCTTGCTACTTACCTCTTAGAAGCTTCAATCCAAGCCCAAAGTCCTCAAACTTCTAGGATCTTCCCTCCACCAAGCTCCAAACCCAAGCTCCAAGCCTCAACAATGGTGGAAGAGCCTCCAACAAGCAAAAAGAGAAGTTTAATCTTTTTAAAACCCAACAAAATCATAACAAAACCAAAGAGGGGCAAGGTGGGGCTCCTCTTACCTTGTCTCCCTGTGTTCTCAGCTCAGGGAAGGCCCTAAGGGGCGTGGGTGTTGATATAAGGAGGCTACAAAAGCAAAAACACCCTTGCAGTCCAGACTGCACGAAAATGCTCCCTTGTACCGGTACACGGGCCCTTGTACCGGTACAAGCCCCACGAAAAGCTTCAACCCGAGGCTCGGGTTGGGGGGGGTTCAGCGGCTCTGTACCGGTACAACCATCAACCTTGTACCGGTATAAGACCCCCAGAAGCTACCCGAGAGCTGGCCAAGAATCCGATTTTTCGGGTTTTGGCACACAGCTTTAAACCACAATTCTCGGGATACGAGTCATAGGTAGGAACACTGTCAACGACCCACAAGGAAGTCTGGAAGGACTCAGAACACAGCTCGAACACTCGAACCTCGCAATTTGCAAAGGTCCAGTGTGCTACACTAGATTGTTCAACCACCTATTGCTGCAGGACTAACTAGAGATGGTTGATTGGCGGGTCCCGCCGCGACGTGGTCATGAGATTGGCGAACCTCTCGACTGTGTCCCTAAGCAGCTATTAAATCTTACATCGTCTGAGGCTACCAAAGATTTCTTTGTTTTATAAGGTCAATTTGACCAACCATCTGGCCATGAGCGGTTGTACTCTAGATATTGAATTCCTTACTGCTGCAAACTAGGAGTACAATACTGCATTTGAGGCCCAATTCCCCACAGGCGCATTTGGTAGGCTAGAGTTGGAGGATGTTGACTCATGTTGGTTCGCCGGTGCGTATGAGTCTGAATCTAATCGGTTTCGATTATGATTAGGATTGCTTTACCCTAATTTTTTTTTTCACTTCAAACAATTCTCCATGCTCCTACTTGTCAGAATGAAAGTCAACTAATACGATAGGTTTTTGCCTGGGTCAGCAGTGCGGAGACCAAGGTTAGACGAAAGCAAACCCTCTTGACAAGTTTGTATCGAAAGAATAGATGTTAAGTTGTCTCCAATTCAGCATTGCATAAAGGGTACATGCCATCAAAATAGTTCAGTAATTTTTGCAGCAAGAATCACTTTGATAGATAAAATGTTTGCAAGTATGCGCCATGCAAAGATTCTAGCATGAGGCATAATATGTTTAATTTTCCAAACCTTTTCCCAAAGTGCCGAGCGTGGGCGTATCTGACTTGGGAGATGGCCTTTGTTGATGAAATTAATCGCAAGGTAAACCTCGGATCAGAGTGTCGATCGATAGTAATACCCATAACATTGCGAGATTGTAATATTGAACGCCAGATAATCGCGTTCGCTGTACTGTCTGGAGTTCTCCAAAAATCATCCCTAATATATTTGCTAGTTAGGACTCGTGCCCAAAGATAGTTCGGTCTTGTAAGGAAAGACCATACAAGTTTGCACACTAGGGCCGACCCAACTGCTGCATATGGTACTGCAACCAATCTGTTAAGAGTGCTCATAGAGGAAAGGCCTAACCCCCCGATGTTCTTGCTGCAAGTTAGTTTCGACTAAGCTTTCAGATAAAAGTGTCATGTTCCGGATTTGAATCCTCACCAAAAGTCTTTTATAACACTGGCAATGTGGTGTAGGAATTTCGTTGGAAGAGTAGTGAAGCACAAGAAATATCTCGAAATTGCAGAGCGTATTGGTTGAATTAGGGTTAGGCGACCCGCGTGCTATAGGCAATGAGCCTTCCAACCTGCCAACCATGAATGAAGCTTCTCGATACTGAAAGTGAAAGTATTTGAGAGGGATCTCTCCAAAAATAGAGGATTGCCTAGATAATGATCGTTCCCCTGGTGTGCTGATATGTTGAAGATGTTTTGGATAATAGAATAGAGATTCGAAGAAGTACATTTGCTGAATATGAGCGATGATTTGTGACAATTTATCTCTTCCCCCTAAATCATGTAGAAATTAGATAGAATTTTTCTTTGTCGAACCATTTTCTCATTAGTCGCTCTCATAAAAATAAATAGGTTATCCACAAACATAACATGTGACAGCACATGGCTCGAGAGCGAGAGTTTGAGGCCGTCAATATAGTCAAAATGAATAGAATTTTTAATCAAAAACGAAAAAGTATTACTAGGTAAGATAAAGATATAAGGTGAGAGAGGGCATCCTTGCCTTATACCTCTTGTAGAGGAAAAGCATTTCCCGATCTCATTATTCACAAGTATTGAGAAGCGGATGGTTGCGATGCACCACTTGATCATTGCACATAGCTTCTCCGGAAAACCATAACTTTGACGCATTTTTTGTATAAAATCTCAATTGAGTCGATCATATGCCTTAGCCAGATCTATCTTGGCTGCGAAAGCACTTGGTTGCCGCCTTATAGTCTTGAAAGAATGCAAAACCTCCTAAACAATCAAGTATTATCAAAGAGGTTCTGCTTAGGTACGAAAGCAGATTGTTCTTCGCTGATTAAAGATAAGAGCAGCGGCTTTAGTCTATTTGCTAAGATTTTGGTCAAACACATGTAGAGAATATTACACAAAGCGATAGGTCGAAAGTCGCTGATGTCTATGGGTCACTTCTTTTTTGGGATCAGTGCAATGCTGATCTGGTTAATAAAATGCGGTGCCTTCTGCGTTGCAAACTTTTTTTGCACAAGATGAAATATGTCTCATTTTAACAGATCCCAGTCAACTAGTAGAAGTGAGCGGAGAAGGCATCTGTGCCCGGAGACTTATCCGGCTTCATGCTAAAAAGGGCATCTCGGAGTTCGGCGAAGCTGAGGGGTTCGCAGAGTGACGACGCCTTCTCTAGTGAAATTTTATTTATCAGCCGCTCGATACAGTACCAACTACCTTCTGCTAGCAGGCAAGTGTGGGGAGTGGTATAGAAATTAGTGAAGTTCTGGTCGACAAAAGATTTTAGTTCCAACTTGTCCGACAGAATTTGCAAGACCCCAGATAGTCCTATATATAAGATATAATAGAGATAAAACTCTTAACCTAACTTAAGTATTTTTAGACGATGGCTAGGTCCAAAAAATTAAGAGAGTTAAGCGTGCTAGGATGGGAGTAGTCCTAGGATGGGTGACCCCTTGGGAAGCTGGGGCGTCACAGTTGGTATTAGAGCCAATTACCAATCGAAAGTATGAGGTGAGTCTCGGCTGAGCCAGGTATACATCGGGAAGAGCGATGCTTTCATACTATTGACTATTGTGGATAAAGTGCAGCTCACCACAAGGTCGGTTTAGACTAGCGAGACGAATCTTACATCGCTTGATATTTGTGAGTCTAAGCCCAATGAGGACGTCAGGGCTAAAAGAGAGAAAAATGTGGGACCCAAATAGTCCTATATATAAGATATAATAGGGCTAAAATTCTTAACCTGACTTAAACATTTTGGGCGGTGGATAGGCCCAAGAGATTAAGAGAGTTAAGCGTGCTAGGATGTGAGTAGTCCTAGGATGGTGACTCCCTGGGAAGCTGGGGCGTCACAGTTAGTAAGACCCTAGATAGTTCTATATATAAGATATAATAGGGCTAAAACTCTTAACCCGGCTTAAGCATTTTGGGTGATGGCTAGGCCTAAGAGGTTAAGAGAGTTAAGCATGCTAGGACGGGAGTAGTCCTAGAATGGGTGATCCCTTAGAAAGTTGGGGCGTCACAGTTGGTATTAGAGCCAATTACCAGCCGGAAGTGTGAGATGAGTCTCGACTAAGCCAGGGTTATACAGCGGAGAGAGTAAGGCTCTCATGCTGTTGACTGTTGTGGGTAGAGCGTGGCTCCCCCACAAGGTCCATTTAGGCTAGCGAGACGAGTCACACATCACCTGATACTTGTGAGTCTGAACCTGATGATGACGTCGGGGCTAAAAAGGGGAAAAATGTGAGATCCCGAGTAGTCCTATATATAAGATATAATAAGGTTAAAACTCTTAATCCGGCTAAGCATTTTGGGTGGTGGTTAGGCTCAAGAGGTTAAGAGAGTTAAGTATGCTATGATCGGAATAGTACAGGATGGGTGACCCCTTGAGAAGTTGAGGCGTCACAGAATTGTTCCAGAGGGGTTTCGGAGAGCAAGGATTGTGTTCTTTCTTTTCCGGATTGTCGCCCTGGTATGAAAGAAGGTGGTGTTTCTATCTCCATTGAGAACCCAGCTTTCTTTTGCCCCCTGAACCCAAAATAATTCCTGCTTGTGAAGGAGGTCTTTGTACTATGCCACCAAGGAAGACTCCCTTGTTCTTTTCGGATGGTTGACAGGTAGTTACTGTAGTTTTGTTAACTGTTTCAAAGTTTTCGCCACCCTAAGTCGAATGTTTAACCTATGTCTTGAGGCCCAATTTCTGAGGGAGAAAGCCATATGACAAAGACTCCTCGAAAAGGTTTTAATAGTGTTAGCGTTCCATATTTCACTCACATTTTCTTTGAACTTGTCTAAAGTGAACAACCAACTTTCAATTCTGAAGGGGCGTTGGCGGTGCTGGATATTAGGGTTGAGAGTGAGAATGAGAGGGCAGTGATCACTAGATACCCAAGGAGGTAAAGCAATTTGGCGAAAGGAAACTTCAGAAGCCACTGAGAATCAACAAGAGCTTGGTCTAGTCTTTTGAATACAAAAGAGCGTCCAATCCGATTGTTAGACTAAGTATACCCAAGCCCTCTAGGAGCAATGTCGATGAAGCAGCTTTCTTGCTAGAAGCTCCTATGTGGAGTAGAAGTAAAGGATGGGCGACTTGTCCCTCTTAGTTTTTCCACATGTTCAATTATTGTGTTGAAGCCCCCGATGACTAGGGTCGGGAGGGATGCTCGATTAATCAGATCCAAGAGTGTGGTCCAGATGTAGCTATTATTGACGATATTCGGATGGATATAAACGCCCACAAATAGCCAAGGGCTCACACAAGATGAGTAGATAGTTGTCATGATAAAGAAATTTGAAGACGCAAAAATTGTAGCTTTGATGTTATCTAACCACATGAGAACAAAGCCGCCCGCATGCCCTTGTGAGGGAATCACAAATGGTGACGGATTTTGGAGAGCGACAGTAATGAGTTGTAGCGATCCATATTACATTTAGTTTCAGATAAAAATACGAACTTGGGTGAAGTAGCCTCCACCATGGAGGCCGAATATAGAACTGTTAGGGCGCCTCCCAACCCGTAATAGTTCCAAGCTATTGTGCTCATTTGTTAAGTGACAGCGCGGATCAGTGCCAACACCTTGTAGGAGTAGGGGTCCGTGAGTTGCTCGGTTAAAGCCTCATATAGTTGTTGTTTTGCGCCTTTAGATTTTACAATCTTCTTTTTGCAGTGAGTGGAGCTATGGGTGACTTGAAGTGTGTGAAGAATACTTGGGTTTGTGGTTCGGGGGTGGAAGTGAGACCAAACGTTCTTGTCCAAGGAGTTAGCCATGATGATTGAGGTGTTGAAGAGCAAAGGCGAGCTCTCCCTTGCATCATAGGTCAGCTGCACATGTGGGGTGTTGGGCTTCTAGGGAACTATCACACCCAAATTGGAGTTCAAGTTGAGAGGATTGCCCAAGGTAGTTGGGTCAGGGGGAGACCCAGCATTTCGACTAGAACCTTGCGCAGAGCCATCACGCAAGGATTCAAATTCATTTTCTACGAGTTGTGTATTCCGGCTAGGTGGTCCCACGTCTTCGGTCTAAAAGTGAGTGAATATTTCCATACCTGACTCCCTATAATGAGGATTTTCAAAAAAAACTATCTATTACATCAATCTTATGTGGAAGACCCGGATTAACAATGGGTGAATCTTCATGCATATATGGAAGACGATCCGGAAATTCCTTGCGCGGACTTTTTGAAATTTCATCCACAAAAGTTACAGGTTGGTTATGAATTCCAAGAATTACTGATTTGCCCTTCGCCTGGCTCTCTAACGATCAATGAGGGTTTTGAAGCTCTGACGATCAGCAGGGGTTTTGAAGCACCGCCGAGCCTGAGCACAATGCTAATTTAGATAGGGATTTAGGAAAATTCGGTTTTAGAAGCCTTCAAGTTGTGCTCTGTCAGCCGGAGAGATGGTTGAGGGGATGCGATCCAGCAATGAGATTCTATGCTTACAGTGGTCAATATTGTGTGCTATGAGACCGCAAAAGGCACAAAATCTAAGTAGACGTTCGTATGCCAAGCGAGTGTTCAGGACCTCCCCACCTCTAAGGAGAATCATCATATTTTTCTGCAGAGGGAGGTGTAAGTCCAAAAGCACTTTGGCATGGAGGTACGACGAGCGAAGCGCGCGGGAAGTGCTAGTCGGAATGACCTCTCCCAACTCGACAGCCAATTTCTAGGCAATGGCTGAGAACAAGAGGTCAGGTGGAAGGTCGTAGAACTGAAACCCAGAAAGGTGCATAGAATTTGAAATACCTATCCTCCTGTTGGAACCTATCCTCCTACCCTCTCTCCCCCTCCCCCTCCGCCCTACCTTCTCTATTCCTCCTCTCCAGCACCTCGCCACTCCAACATCCTGCGTGGTTCATCTCGGACCAGAAGACATAACAATTGATGATTTCTTCAAGCACTTCTTTGTGGCGAAGATTTTGGCAGAGCTTCTACCCTCCACCAAAGGGATCATAGGAGTACTAAGGTGTGCATGGACTTTCAGAGAGCTGTTCGAGATTCGTGGGGCTAAAACTGGGATATTCATATTAAGCCTCAAATCAGAGAAGGACCTTCTTGCAGTTTGGGACGCCTCGCCTTGTGCTATAATGGAACCTTAATTATCCTAAAACGTTTTCGACGGCACACGCCAGTAAAATTAAAATAATTAGTCGCTAACATTTAAGAAAAATTATTATATTCAATAATAATTAATTAACTAAATATAATAATCAACTAATTTTAGAGGTCCAAGAGGTATTAGTTAAAAAAATTTAAAGATAGATACTAAATTAAAATTAAATAAACTTACCAGAGAGAGAGAGAGAGCTCTCCCGTACAAAACATGTTTTTACAGCTAAAGCTCCAATTTGTTATCGCTACTTTTTAATTGCCAACTTAGGCTTAACACAGTTTTTGCAGGGCCAAATGGATAAAATGTCAGCTATTGAAAAGTGTTTATTTATAGATTATCCAACAGGTAGGTGCATCATATTGAGAAATTATTTAATTTGATTCTTAGAAACATGAAATATTCTACCTTATATTTAAGGGTTAATTTCATACAGGTCCTTGCAAATATAATGAATGACAAATATATTCGTACAAAGTTCAACTTTCATATGTTATTCCTACAAAAGTCCTGACGTTTTCAAATATATCCCCGCTGAATCTTGATGTTTTCAAATATGTCCCCACCGTAAGAATTCGTTAAAAAATTTAGTTAACCGCAGGTTAAATACTTAATCCTGATTAGTGTTTGACATTTTTATCCATTTATATTATACTATTATGGTTTTTTGAGGGATATATTTGTGATGGCAAAATTGAAAATATAAACACAGTTCTCTAACGGTAAAAAACCAAAGGAACATATTTGAAAATGTTATAACTTTTATAGGGACAACATATGAAAGTTGAACTTTTTAGCGATATATTTGCCATTCACTATATTTGCAGGAATCTGTGTGAAATTAACCCTATATTTAATGACATTAAGTGACTATTTAATATTCTATATATCTTGGAAAATAAGCCAGCAAATATCTGAGTAGTGGTTACAGAAATTCTATTTATATACACCCACAGAAAAGAGGGAGGGCATAGAGTTTATATCTCTTATTCTAGAATTCAAAAAAATCTAAATTGTTTTTAATAAAAATAAAAAATAGTTGATGTGACAAATACAAAAATAATAATTTTTAAATAAAGTGGATGTAAAATATACACCCTACTATGGAATGTATTAGTAATATTGCACGAACTTAACCACTGCAGTACCAGTGATTTGGTTAAAAGCTTGAGGTAAGCATGCATGTTTCATTCAAGATAGTGTTCAAGTGGCTTTGATTGTATCTTTCCTTCCAAGTGAAAGCGATCTGAACCCCTTTTAGATGTGGGTTAGATCATCATTGACAAAAGGGTGTTCTATAAATAAATATAATATTTTTCACCAATTTTCATGATACCTAGAGATAGAAAGTTATTAAATAAGAGATTATTTCGGTGCTCATCTATAATCTATCTATAACTATATATTATTCCTCAATAACTGCACACGTGTCAAGAGGAGGCCGAGGCGCGAGAGCAGGTGCGGGGCAGGCGCTAGCGCATGCGCGGCGCGGCGCAGGGCGCGAGGCGCGGGGGCGGCGCGGGGTGCGAGGAGCGAGCGCGGGGCGGGCGATGGAGCGGGCGCGGGGGTGGGCTCCGGCGCTGTGGCCGCCGGGCGAGGGCGAGCCGGGGGGGGTGGGCGGTGCCAGCACGAGCGCGCGCGCGCGGGGTCTGCGTGGACGCTAAAAAAATGGCGGTCTTGGTGTGGTGGGTAGCACGGGGGGTCCACGAGGCAAAGTGGCCCTCGTGGACACATGAGAGGCGAGGTCCACCGGTGGACTCCCCTCTCATTTCTCTACTTCTTTTATATATATATATACTATTATATATGATACAGAGAGAGAGATGAGCAGAGCTGCTCAGGATGCCTGGAGACTAGGAGAGAGAGTGAGGTTACTTGCTACTCGAAACGATGAAAGCTTCATGCTTCCAGCTTTGTTTCGACTTGTCGACTTTCGGATCGTACGGATCGGCTCCGTTAAACTATGATCTAGAGTATTCTGAGTACTAGAAATTAAATTTTGATTATTTTTCGATACATTTGCTAGTGATCGAGATGGGCTCAAAATCAATTAAATTTTCAATGGCACGGCTATGTGAGCCCGTTTTGCAAGTTTACGGTGTAGAAATATTAAATCACGTGAAATTTTGCATAGAAAATTTTTATACTTATTAAAAACAAGCATCAATATCTTAGTTGATGTTAAAATTTTAATGTCATATTATTATATTTTGGTAAGATTATTATTTTCAGCCGCTGATTTTGAGCCCCTTCGTTCACTAGGCAAATGATATCGTAAAATCATAAGAAATTTATTTTTTAGGTACTTCAAATACTCTAGATCAAGTTTAACGGAGTCGATCGGATGTTCGAAAGTTGCCCCCAACGATCGAAAACCAGCAGCTGGAACGCAGCGAAGGCTCCATAGCTTCCGAAACGGCATCAGTAGCCTACTATATATCATAATATAATATAATATATATAGAGGAGAGAGGATGAGATCGACGCCCCACCCATTGCCGATAGCTGTCCCGAGGATGGATGATGCCCCCAGCCAGCCCCACCCGCCGAATCCAGGGTCTCGCCATCGACTGGACGACAGCCACTCGGACATCTCTCTCACTGCGGTCGCCCGAAGATCGAGGTGTGGCCAACGGAGGACGAGGAGAGAGAGAGAGAGAGAGAGCTAGGGTGGTATACTATCGCTAGCACGGCAGCCTCCGTGCTACCAAGTTGTTTTCAATGATGCGGCTTCCAAATCGACGATCGGCTCCGTTAGACTTGATCTACTCTATTGAAAGTAGTTAGAAACTAAATTTCATAATTTTTCGACATCATTTGGCTAGTGATCAAAAGGTCTTAAAATTGACAATTTTAATGGTAGATGTGATACATTTGTAAATTTAACAGTGTAAAACAATCCAAATCTGATGAAATTTTTATAGAAAATTCTTTTGACTATTTAGACTAAGATCAATATCTCTGATCTTAAATTCAAGTCTTTTATCATCATTTTCTATGAGATTTTTATTCACAGCCGTTCATTTTTAGACTACTTGTTTGATAGGTAAATGATACCGAAAAATTATAAAATTTAGTTTCCAAATATTTTTTATAGTGTAGATCAAGTCTAACGGAGCCGATCGTCGATTTGGAAGGAGCCACATCATTTGAAAAACAACTTGGTAGCATCGGAGGTCTTCCGTGTTTACCATGTGTCTATGACCAGGCCTAGCTCTATATATATATATATATATATATATATATATATATATATATATATATATATATATATATAGTTCATCTAGAGATACTTTTCAAGGTACTCATCCAATAGTTGCTATGCACGTTTTTAGCCATTGACGATACTACTTTTTTATTACAAATGCCTTTGGATCAAACATATTCACCCTACCACCACCTACCACCAATCATTCAGACCTTAACATCCTCCATCAAGGGCTAAAACAGCACAAGTATCACTGGCATGGGGTCTCGTGATATGTGTAAAGTATTCTAGCCCTACTTATATAATATATATATATATATGCTGGAATACTATTAATGTGTTAAAACGCTCTTTTTACTATCAAGTTTTAACCTGGGATGAAAAATTTAGGGTCAGAAGTGAATATATATGTCTAGTTTAGAGTTGAGTGGTCCCCCTAGTAGTAGATCGTCCTCTACATCCGCTCACTCCAACTAATTGACGCGGGTGCTAAACATCATATAGCTATTTAAGTCCATGATTACGACAATGATTGTGGAAAGAGCTTATCCAAAGGCTAAAAAATTAGCGGTAGCAATAATGGATTTGCTACTAATAGTAACCGGTGTCGAACTCATAATATGTATATATATATATATATATACTTATATATCATGGTATATAGCTATCTACTATAACCTATACTATATTATATTTATATATATATATATAATATATATATATATACTTATATTATTAATATATATACACTGTATATCATCTATATATAGGAGTGGGTACTATGCTATCGGAAGACGGAGTGCTTCAGCTCGTGTTTCTGTTGGACTTTCGAATCGTCGATCGAGCTCCGTTTAAACTTTAGATCTAGAGTATTTGGCAGTAGCCTAGAAAAATAAATTTTATTATTTTTCATATCATGCTGCCTATTGTGAACCGAAGATGCTCAAACTCATCTTCACCACGACCTGAACAATACCAAAATTCTTGATTTAAATGCTCCGAAATTAATTTCTATATGACATCTCCTCACAGATTTTAAATCAAAGATATTTGATCTTGTTTTATATAGTATATAAGAATTTTTATCAAAAGTTTCGTGATTTGGATATTTCTACACCGCTTAAACTTGCAAAGGCGTCACGTATAGGCCCAATATGAAATTTTTGTTGATTTGAGCCCGCATTCTCGATCTACGGCTACGGGCAAATGATACTCGACAAATAATAAAATTTATCTTTCTAGGTACTCCAAAATACTTTAGATCAAGTTTAATTGGATCGATCGACGATATCGAAAGTCGCAGCACGAAAACGAGGCTGGAAGCACGAAGGCTCCGGTGCTTCAGTAGAATAGTAGCCTCACTACTACTATATTATATCTTCTCTT